>NW_024038018.1:0-107523 GCF_016077235.1 Cyprinodon tularosa | reverse complement strand
GGCAATCTATATTAGGGGCATAAATATTAACAAGGGAGCACCTAATACCACAAAGGTCTACATCTATCGCCACCCACCTGCCTTCCCTGTCCGTGAGTTGTTTGTGTATAACAATATTGAGATTCCTACGGATCAGAATGCTAACGCCCCGCTGTTTAGATGAATAGGCACTAAAGAATGTTTTACCAACCCAGTCTCTTTGTAATTTAGTAGACTCTTATCTAAATGAGTCTCCTGTAGGAAGCAGATATCTGCCCTCTTCTGTTTTAGATACAAAAGAAGCTTCTTCCTTTTTATAGCAAGATTTGCCCCCTTTATATTCCATGATATCACTTTAATCATGTCTGCCATTATTCTTCATTTTTTCTGATTTGTCCCTGGTCTTTTCTGGTCTGGTCTCAAAGTGTTTGTGACTAAGCGAGCAACCATGCTTTGCAACCCGCCGCAGATGCCTCCCCGTGCTGTAAATGTACCTACATGAAACCCAGACAAAAAAACACAAAAATAAAACACAAATACTGTCATGATGGGTTCACTAAAAGCGACCCAAGTATGCAGAACACCACTGACGGACACGGGAATAAAAGTTTAACAAGTTTATTTAGATGCAAGCACACAGAATGTACTGGTTCTGGTTCGGGCCTGGACACTGGTTCACCGGAGTCTGCGTGAGAGACAGTTCAGTTAGCGTTGCAAGCTGGAGCTTGATTTCTTGAAGATAACTGATTGTACCTAAAGGGTTCTTGAGGTTAGCTTTGGGAGAGTCACTGTTGGATCTGGAGAGGAGTTCATCAGCAGAGTCCGCTTGCTGCTTCAGCGTCTCACGTCTTATAATGAACAGACCTTGGCTTTGGGTTTTCCAGCTCTTAGTCCTGAGCTGCATGGAGGTTCTCTATGATTCTTCAGGTTTGGCTCAGAGGGTCGGCTCGGCAGGTTAGCTCTTCCTGAGCTTCACAGAGGAGACACTGGTTTCCTGGAAGACAGAGACAACGGTTAGAATCCAGGCTGGATTCAAAAGTCACAAAGTTACACTGAGGATCTAGGCTTAGGCGCTGACCAACTGGATCAACACTGCGGCGTTGAGGCAAGGTCTGAAGACAGCTTAAGTAGTGGATCCTCTGATGATCTTGATGGGCTGCAGCTGTGCAGGAGGTTCCCTCAGAAGGATCCACGGCGGACTCTGCTGAAGAAAGGTGGAACTTCTCCAGCTCCCAGCAAATACACAAATGTGGTAACCATCGAGGAACAAGACGGTTCTCCACAACCTTCATTCTCAAACGAAACAACAAAATAGTACGTCCGTGAAACTCAAAGTCCCTGGCCAATTGATCGCCCCCCCCCCCAACATTATCAACTGTATCTCTTACTCTGTAACCGAGTCTAAAAGTGAATGCAGAAACTACTGAGATATAACCACCATCTTCTGTCCTTTAACTTTACCTAGACCTTTATAGAGGAGCCCATTTCTTAACTTAAAACAAAATTCAAAATAACATCATGCATGGGTAATCAGTTAAATTCAAAATCAGAAGATGGAGAAAAGGTGGATGAATCAATAAATAAATTGCAAAGAGAATAGATGAATAAAAAAAGAAAAACCAAGACATCTCCGTGCCTACACTGCAAAAACAATCCAGAAATAAGTAAAAAATGGCTTAAATTAAGTATATTTAGCCTTAATTTGAGCAGGTAAATAAGATGATTTGCCAATGGAATGAGTATTTTCACTCTTAAAATAAGATAGTTAGATAATATTTACTTGAAATAAGACGATAAAATAGTTTTTTCTTATTTTAAAAGGAAATTGTCTTGTTCCATTGGCAAAGTGTCTTACTTATCTCCTCAAATCAAGGAAAAACACACTTATTTTAAGAAAAAATAACTTATTGAGATTTATATTTTTTGCAGTGTACTATTCCACACAGCCTCAATTTAAATTGTAATTGTAATTTTCTGAAGATGAGTATCACCACAGCAGGTACATTTTTGCATTACTGGCTTATAAGGGTCATCCTTCATCCCTTTAATATATACTATAGTCCTCACTGTTTATCAGTACACCTATATCCTAACCCCGAACTAAACTCAAAGTGCAGTGTCACCATAACCTACTTCAGAATAACATTATCCAAGCATTAAGCAGCAGTATTCAACTAAGACCCTCGTCTAATATAAACAAACGTGAGGTGTAATTTCAAGGTGCTGCAGCTTCTGTAAACAATGTGGACGTAATCACTCTGACTGTCCACCTTACTGTTACAGTTCTACTTGCCCGTAATGTCCTTCAGTCCAGCCTGGATAGGCTATCCGCTGGTGGCTTGTAAAATCAAAAATAATCCACCAAAAAGTTCAGTCCGTTGGTCATCAATGATCTTCTCCCAAATAAGCTGGAATTTTTATTAGATCCTCCTAGAAATAAAATACACCACCTCCTCTGGCGAAGCAAATGTGTGTCGTACGTTTTCGACCACAACTCTCAGCATGGCCGGGTATGCCATGGTGTACCGCAGCCCCTTCTCCTGTAGCCATCTTTTCACTCCATCAAACTTCTTGCGCCTCTGAATAACATCCTGCGAGAGATCCTGGAAGAAAGATATGCGTTTGCCTTGCCACTCCACTCGTTCCTTTTCCCTGGCCGCCCGCAGCACTGCCTCCCGGTTTCCGAACCTTAAGAAACACACCAGGAGGTGTCGGTCTCTGCCGCCTCGCCGACCGGCTCTGTGGGCGCGCTCAATTTCCAAATCCCGGGCCGTCCCGACATCCAATGCTTCGGTAAGAAGCCTCTGCACAAACCCCTGCATGTCTCGTCCTTCGGCTCCTTCTGTAACTCCCACGATACGGACGTTGTTGCGGCGGCGGGCATCTTCCAGGTACGTAATTTTCTCCTGGAGCTGCGTAATGGTCTTTACAGCCACGTCCAGCGTCACTCCTCGGGTTTGGCCTTGATCTTCCAGGGTTGAAATCCGGGCCTCGGCCTCGTTCATCCGGGCCCCTAGTTTTTCTACTGCAGTCTGAACAGCATCCATGCCCGATTTCAGTCCACTCATGTCCGACGCGATCCCCTGCAGCAACGTTTTAATGCTCGCTAATTCCGCCGTTGTATCTGTCTGAAATTCCGATGTTGGGGCAGCCGCCATGTTTCCTTCCATTTCTTCGTTAGCCACTCGCTTGCCTAGGCTTCTCAAACCGTACTGTGTGATGGTTTTCTGGACTGTCTGCATTCTACTCCGTAATCACAATCCTTCCCGAGCCTATTTTTTATATGTTGAATGGTAAAATAAGTATTTTAAGGTGGGTAAGGGGGGGCGGCTTTGCAGAGCTCTCCTCTACGCAGCCATCTTGGGTGTTCGCTCCCCGGAAGTCCCAAAAAGAAACCTTTTTTATGAAAAACTGATGAGAACTTCCAGCTCCTGCTTTCCATCGTGCACTGAGCTTCCCATGTCTCATCCACCAAGATGAAAACGGGATTTATTTTCATTTTCAATTATATTTCTGCACTTTCTTCTTCCCTAAGAGTGTGTTTTAGCAAAACAGTGGAGAGATTGATGGAGATGTGATCTCTCCGGGGAAGTATGAATAGCTTCACATCCTCCATGGGAAAACCTTCCGATCCGAGAGTTTGGCACAAACTCTCTATATTTCGAACTAACACGGGTTACAGTGCGTTCCTTGTCTCGTGCAGTCGCTAACAGGTGAGGTGATCACCAGGAAACTCTGGTTTCTCTGCGCTGGGGCTCCTTTTCACATGATTTTAAAAAAACACGGCACATTTTCTCATTTACCCGGACACATCCTCAAATGGAGTTTATGTCTGGGTGAAAGAGGGCATATCTTTACTTTAAAATACGAAGCATGCATAGATATACGAATAAATATACGAAGCACGGAGCAAGAGCAGCCCGATTGCCACTGTTTTAAGGCGAGTGGATGGTTTGTTATTTAGTTTCCACAGCGACGGAGCAGCGGAGTTTGAGAGTGAAACTAAGGAGTTGGAGAGAATTTCACCACAGATCCTTCTCAGCATTCTGGTGGAGGAAACAGCGGTGTCACAGCGGGACTTGCACCTAAGTAGATATAAGGGAAACTCGGTGGGGAAATCTGAATGTGCTAGCTGCATTTTGGCTGCATGAGCCATAGAGCGCGTAAACTTCATGGGTCATTGTGCGGAATCCCGACCAGAGCCCGATGGTCCAGTTCTGATTATAAACGAGTAGCCGGCTGGGTAGTTGGCTATTTGGCCGGCAGCAGGCGCCTGTGGAAATTACTGTACTAATACATTTTATTTATAAGGCATTTTCAGAAATTAATTTCATAAAGTCAGCTGCATGTGGAGGCTTCAGGAAACTTGGATGAAGTAACACCAGCAGTTTGAACGTATTTAAAGGAGTCATCACCTGGAAATCCCTCTTTTTCATGATAAAACATGGGTATTGGAACAGGACCTCAGTTAAAATGTGCCAGAAACTCCAGAGAGTGACAGTGGCTTCGTTTTTGAGTGCAGGCTCTCTCTTCACACCAGAATCGGCCACAAGAGCGCGCTCTCCACAGTACGCCATTTTGTTTTTCCTCTCCAGATGACGTGAGCAATGGCTGTGTCCGAATGTCCTCCCTACTCCCGAACCCCTCATTCACTACATAGACTATCTAGTGCCCTTATGCTGCCTGCGATTGGGACACTAAGCTGACTACTCGCCGCAAATCACGTGATTACCAGCTGTCACCATGGCAACCATTGCGGTACCCAGGACGCATGAAAAATATTTCATTCAAAATCAAATCTCATATTTTAAGTGACGATATTTTATTTACTTATATTGTGTTTAGTCGCTTTTCTGTTGCTTTTTTCTCTTATTTTTTCTGCTGCTTGATGTGTCAAACACCTTGCGCTATTCAGCTCTCCTGACCGCAAGACATTGTGGTCTACATAGACTCCGTGCACGAGAAAATGCTAACTTCCGGTTTTATTACCGGAAGTTGAAGTGTTTACTTCCTGCCGCTAGTCTTCGCTATCCCCCCGCACTGAGAAAATGATGTCCAAAGCAAAAAGGATCATAACCTGTCAAAAAGCTGAAGGTCGGAACAACTTTTACTGTTCTGTGCCACTGTGTACCGCCAGGGGTAGGTTCAACAAAGTGCTGAGCTTCCACAGATTCCCCAAAGACCCGAGTTTGCGCGCTCAATGGCTAGCAAAAATAACAAGGAAAGACTTCACAGTGATGGCTAATTCTTCAGTTTGCAGCAGGCATTTTAAGACTGGGGACATTGTTTTTTCGGCCAAAGGGAGGCGAAAACTTAAACCCGGAACGGTTCCATCTATTTTTCCGTGGACCAAGCCATTGAGGCCAGGAGTGTGGGAACGCTGTCCTCGGGCAGCTGCAACAGGAGGAGAAGATGGCGCTGCGGATGACAACTCTGCTGCGTCTGGCAGCAACACAGGCATGGAGATGGACTGTGAGCCTGCTCAAACTCCACCTATCCCCATGATTGAGGACCACGACTACGCGGAGAGTCCTTTCATCACCGTGGACCGCAGTAAATACACTGACATGTGTAAAGAGATCGAGGAGCTCAGACAGCAGCTTGAGTCTCAGCATCTGGCCCTCAGATTTTGGCTGCAACGGTTCGCCTCATCCAAAGAGGATATTCGTTTCTTTACCAGGTAAGAATGGCCATTTACACGGTATATTGTACTGTTTTTGATTAATGTATTTACTCTGGTTTTGGTATATGCAGTAATAGCTGTCTTTTCTTTTGTTTAACTGAAAAAAAAAACAATAATATAACAGTTGGCTGAGTTACAGATTTAAGAGTTACAGACAATGTGTTGCTGTGTGCACATCATATAATCTATTGAAAATGTCAATCACTATTATCCATTCTGTTATGGGAAAATACTGAATTACACTGTGCTGAACAATATGTAATAACATTCCTCTTTTAATTCAGATTTCCATCATATGAGCATTTGATGGCATTCTGGTATCTTATTTAAGAGGCAACTGCCAGGATGGTGAGGGTGAACAGTGCTCAGAGAAATCTTTCCAGCAGCACATCCACTGAAAGCCCTGTGACCAGACCAACGGTAAGTTATGGTTTGTTTTATGAAATGAGTCATTTAACTTTTGTTAAAGAAAAATGATTATTTTTTAGACTTTAATACAGTTAATCTTATGGCATGTGTAAACACTCTCACTTGAACATATTTCTTAATTTTGAACAAGGCTGTGTTAATGATTTAAAACTACTAATGGATAAGTATTTAGACCACCAGCCCATAGAATGAGTATCTCCTGGGGGGTGAATAACAGTTAAGCCTGCAGGAGAGATTTCTGCTTGGTTTACAGAAGGTCAAAAGTGAGGCCCCCCGCATTCCACAAGCTGTCTGTGAGAGCTTATCTTGTGTTTTATGACTTTAGGAATGCTAGATGCCAGGACAAGCTTTCCGCCTTTTCTTGTTAAAACAAAGAAGCAAATGACCCCAGATGTTTGCAGTAAATAAGGGGAAGCCCTAGCAGTGTCAGAGATGGCGTTTGATTGGAGGACCGAGGGCCAGCCCTTTTTGAATGGATTAGATACAAGAGGATAAAGCTTTCTAATTAGAAGAAAAAGATCAGATTTGCCCTTGCAACTCTCCAAAGATGTCTTGTACGTCTTTGTTTTCTTTCCTCCTATGTCGGGTAATGGAATGTACGTCTCTGTTGTTCTGCAGTTTTTCTGGTGTGGGTTTGTGCATTGTCTTATTTCAAAGTTTATGCATTGTCTTATATTGGTTTAAAAAATCTGAAATTTCCTGTGACGTCAACACGCAATGTTTTTGGTTTTTTTCCCAAAACGCAAGCCTCGGGGCCAAAAAAAAGGGGGGGGGAAAAAAAACCTTGGTTTGGAAAAAAAAAAAAAGGGAAAAAAAGAAATAAAAAAAAAAAAAGGGCCAAAAAAAAAAAAATTTTTTTCCAAAAATTAAAAAAAAAACCCAAAAAAAAAAAAAAAAAATTTGGGTTAAAAAAAAGGAAAAAAAAAAAAAATATTTTTCTTTTTCCTTTAAAAAAAAAAAAAAAAAAAAACCAAAAATTGGGGGCTTTCGGGGCCGGTTCTGGGGGGGTCCCCGGCCCCGGACGGCTGTTTTTGGGGTTTTTGGGTCCCCGGGGGGGTTTTTTTGATCCGTTTCGGCCCAAACGCTTCGGTGTGTAAAAAGGGTTTTTTGTTTAAAATTTTTCAGTTGTTGAAGCCCCCGTGTGGTGGGAAACCGGGGCGGGTTTTTTGCTATGTGCGGCCTCACAGAATTAAAGATGCTGCAGGGGTTTAGTTTAAAACCCCTTCTAAAAGAGTGGGTTTGGGGTTTAAGGATTTGAATAAATACACAACAGGGAACGTGGCTATTCAAACAGACCCCTTTAAACTTTAAAACCTCTGACTTAAGCGGGGTTTTTCAAAAAAAGGGTTTTTTTTTTGGATTGATTAATTAATTAATTGATTAATAATAAAGTTTAAATTTTTATTTTTTTTTCCCCTGAGGGCAATCCCGGGGGCCTCTAAAAAAAGTTTTTTAAAAAATTTTTTGGGGTATTTTTAGTTTTGGCTTTATCGGGCCGGGGGTTTTCAAATCATCTCCAGTGGATTTATAATTATTTGGGTTAATTGGATCGAGTTGTATCACCCATGGAAAAAAAAAGGACAAAAAAATTTTTTATTTTGATTTAATCGGGTTCAATCCGCCCCTCCCCACGGAAAAAAAAAAAAAAAAAAAAACCTTTTTGCCCAGGGGCGGATTGAGTGATGAATAAAACAAAATTTGGGGCCCTTTTTTTCGCCTCGAGCTTGACCCACCTTTTGGAAGTGTAGGACTGAGAAGTTGAAATAAAGAAAAAAAGGGGATTTGAAAAATTGAAATTGGCAATTAAAAGTCTCAAAACATTCTTTTAGGGGGCCCCTTTGACGTTTTTTTTTTCTTTTTTTTCTGTCTTTTCTTGCCCGGGAACTACAACGTTGTCTGTTTTTTCTGTGTTTTGAAAGTTTCTTTGTGTTTGTGGTTTGGTGTCGGTCTTCCCCCCGGTTATCCCTGTAGCCTTTGTCCCCACCCGCGTTTGCTGTCTATTCGTCTGCCCGGGTCTGGAAATTGTGTGGATTGTGGGGGAAGTGTTTGGTTTCAAATTGGTTTCTGAAAAAATTGTTAAATTTTTTTGCGGGATGTTTTTTATTACTCCTTTCTTTTTAAAAATGGGGTTCTGGGGGGAAAAGGGGTTTTTGTCTCCGTTTTGGATGAAAAGTTTTGTTTCAAGCGGGGGGACTGATTGCCCCCCCCTTTTTTCGCATTTTGGGGTGCTTCAGTTCTGTGCTTTTTTCCCAGCTCACGGCTTTCGGGATTTTTGGGATTTGATGGGGAATTGCTTTAGGACTGTGTTTTGTTTTAAAAATTTAAAAAGTACAAAATAACAGATTTACAGTTTGTTTTTACTTTTCAGCGGGTGAAATGGTTGCATCAGTTCCAGGCTTTGAGCAGGAATGATCCAATTGTTTATTATAATCTGAAACATTGACAATCATTTAAAAATTTCTAGGTTTCCTGCACGGGAGGGAAAAAACCCTCATGTTTTGGAACAGGAGAAAATATGGATGTTTTTTTTGCGTAACAGTTTTTTCCCTACATTGTTAATGTGGGACATTTTGAAACCTAATGAATAAACTTTGTTTCTTGTAGGGGGATTTGGTGTGCAGCCCATTTCGCTTTTTAACATGACCACATGAACGGTTTTTGGGTTTTCCTACGGGGGGTTATAGGTGCCATTTAATAACAGTGGGCTATCATGAAATAGGGGTTGTGTGTATAATTTGGATTTTTTTAAAAAAAGGTTTTCCCCTCAAAACTGAAAAATTTTAGAACTATTGGATAATAATGTTTTTTATTATTTTTTTTCAACCATGGTTTTTTATAATTTTTGTGTTTAAGATTTTAAAAAGGATAAATTTTTGGGTTTAAAATTTCCTGGGGTAACATCCTGTTTTTTTCTTACAAGGGTTTTTGATGAGTCGTTGATTTGTTGAATGAGAGGGGAAATGTTGGGCAGTTTGGTTTTTTTAAAGGGGTTTTAGGATGCTCTATGTAAATTTTGACCTCATTTAGTGTGTAGCTGTGGATATTTTTCTTTTTTAAAAACTATTTTAGGTACACTGAAGGTTTTGTTTCAAAAATTATGTTTTTTATTACTGTTTTAAAGGGGGAAAATTTTTAAAGGGTAATGACGATTTCATATTTTGGTGTCAAAATTCTGGTTGAAGTGAATCATCTGCTTGTGCAGGAAATTAATTTTGAAACGAGAATTCAGCTTGGAAAAAGCAGATAAAATATAGTTTTTAGGAAATTGTGTTTTCCATTTTAAATAACAACTCAAAAAAAACTAACCTAAATTCAAACCCTAAATAAATTGGGTTTTTATTTTTCATAGGGGTTTGACTGATTGGACATGTTAAAAATTTTTGCATAATGGGGGTAAAGTTCTTCCATTTTTTTTTTTCCACCCCCAAAATTTTGGTTTTTCTTTTGGAAAAAAAAACACAGGGGGATGTTATAAAAAAAGGGACATTACAGATGGAACTTTAAAATTTTACATAAATTTTCCAGTCTAGTTTGAATACTAGATGGAAGATTTGGAGAAATGGTGGAACACCCTTAAAGATATTTTTTTTTTTTTTCCGCAAAATTTAATTATAAAAAGTGACATAGTTTCCCAAAATTTTGTTTTCAAAATAGAATTTTATTATTTTCAACAGGGGGGGAAAGCAAATTTTGCCCTAATTCCGGGTAAAATTTTTGGATAGGGTTTAAAATGGAAAATTTATTTAAAATCAAAATTTTTGTTTTTTTTTCGATTCAACAATAGTGAATTATGGTTTTTCTTTAATGTAAGTCAAAAGGCCCTTTTCCTGCTTACTAAAAATTTGGGTATTGTTTATAAAAGCTTCCCTAAATTAGATTTAAATCATCTAAAAATTAAAAAGGGTTTTTCAAAAAAAACATTATCCCCAAAGTCTTTTTAAAATTTTAAAATTTTGATGATTTCTGAATAAATGGACTTTGATTATAACATTGGGGTGAAAAATTTTTAAATTTTTTGGGGAAAAATTTTTTGGGTTAAAACTGCTATGAAATTCAGTTTAAAATTTTAAAGGATTTTTTTTAAAATTTTTGAAATGGGGATTTTGTCTTGAACGTGGGACAATGATAAGGATTTTTTGGTTTTTTAGTAGAACAATATGCAATTCTTAATTATTTGACCGGGGAAAATTCCCATACAACTTCTATAAGTTTCATTTACTTGGACTTTCTTGAGTTTGTTCAAATTTTTTAAAATGAGTTTTTTTGAGGTTGGGATTTTAAAAAATTTTGTAGTTGATATTTGGAAACAAGCAAGTGAATGTCATGGGAGGTTTTTGACTTTTTTTTGATTTTGAACATTTAAGTGTCATTATTTTTTTTTAATTCTGGCACACCCTTTCGGGGGAACTTTTTTAAACAAATTTTATCTATTTTTTTTTTGCATTTTTCGGGGTTTTGGGGGCCCAGTTGGCCGTTTGTGCTAAAAAACATCAACAAATCTAGCGCCACCCCGGGAGGGGGCATCAAAAAAGAAAAAATTTTTTTTTATAGTAGTGAAAGTAAAAAAAATGGGGAAAATTTAAAAGTTTTGTTTTTTTTAATTACTTTGTATTATTTTTTCTTGGCAGTTTCCTTCCTTCTGACTGTTGGCAAACTTGGGGGGGTCTTTTTTAGTCAAGGGTCTTTGGGAAGGGTTTTATTTTGGGAAAGGGGTCTTCCTTTTATTACAGCATCAAGGGCCCCTGTTTTTGCTGAACAAAACATGATGATGGAACTTTGCCCCTTTTGCTGGAACTGTTTTTTGAAAGCCCAAAAAACTTTTTGAGCGATTACGAAGGGAGTTTAAGGCGAAACTGTTTCCTGGCAAAAAGATGTCCCTTTGACTGTTTTGCTTTTTTATGCCTGGCTAAAAAAAAAGGGACTCAGGGGGTTATCTGTGGGGGGTCTTCATGGGGTGGGGAAAACAGCAGTGAGTCGGGGGGGAAAAAAGTCAAAAGACAAACCCGGAAAGGGGGGTTCATAGATGATGGTCTGTGGTTTTTTATGTCCTCTCTGGGCGACCACGGGAAAGGCCCGACCAAAGGGTTTAACAAAACGGGGGGCTTTTATCCAGTTTTTTCTGCACTGCTTGGGTTGACTGCTTTTCTAGACCGTTCCCATTCAGCAGATAAAAAATTGGGGAAAGGCAAGTGCCCCCCAGGGGGTGGTCCCCGTTGTTTTGTTCTATGTTTGATCCTGGATTCTCACCTCGGGTCATGTGACCTGGGCGCCAAAGGGCCCCTCCTGGGGTTTTCCCTTTTAGTCTGCAGGTTGGAGACGAAATGGGGGTTTTCCCCAAAAAATACTTGGAAAAGGGGGAATAAATTTTTTTTAAATTTTTTTTAGTTTTTAAAAGCCTTGTTTTTCTTCTTTTTTTTGTTTTAGCCCTTTAGGCCCCTGTTTTCTTCAGTCCTGCCCGCCCCGCAGGTAATTCTAGGTTGGGTTTTGGGGCAACCCCATCTCCTGGGGTCAAAGGGTTTTAAAATGCAGTTAGGGGGTTGGGGTGCCCAACGGTTTTCCCACAAATGCATTCCTCCATGATTCACTCTGTTTGTCTCCCCAAAAAGCTAGTGTGTTTTTTCCCTTCTGCCCGGGAAAAAAATGGGCAGGGACTAACTATTTCAATTCCCTTTTTTTAAAATATAGCTGAATTTTTTATTGTGTGGTTTTCGGGTTCATCTATGGGAAAGATGACTAAATTTTTTTTAATAGTAACCCGAGGAAACCCTTCAGTTAAAAAAATAAAAATTTTTAAAATTTTAAAAGGAATTTTTAAAATTAAAGGGTTAAAGTGGATTTATGGGTGGGCTATTTAGCTAACTGAGCTAAAGACCCAAGTTTTTGTTTGAAATTTTATAAATTTAAACAAACATTAAAAATTTTTTGATTGAGGGGTTTCAGATGTAACAGTAACTGGGGGCACCATGTTTTTAATTTCATCCAACTGTTTTACATGAGGCAAAAAATTTGGTGATACGGATTTCATCTCAATGGTTGTTAGGATTTTTATTGTATTCTATAAAAGAAATTTTTTCTGATAAAGAAACAGGGGGGCATGAAGGAAATTTATTTGATAGGCAAATTTTTTGTTTGGATTCTGGGATTTCTTTTCGGGGAAAAAAAAAAAGGTTATGAAAATTAAATCAAAAAAAAATTAAATGTTTTTCGGTGTATTCCACATTAAAGGGTGAGCTAACTATTTTTGGTATTAAATTTAAATAAAATGTATAAATTGGGAAAATTTTTTTAAAAAAAATATTGGGCTTTCAAATAATTTTTCAAAAAAAATAGTGTTTCTTAAAAATAAGGAAAAGGGGATCATTTTGGGTTGTTTTTTTTTTTAAAACTCTATTAAAATTTTTTTAAAAAAAGTTGTTTAAAATAAGACATCCAGGAAGGTCTAAAAATAAAGATTTACATCCCTTTTTAATTAAATTTTTGGGTGTTTTTGAATCTCTCTCCAAAAGAAAAGGCATTGATAAATTTAAAAACAAATAAAAAGGGGGAATACATTTAAATTTAAAATTTAAATTTTTTTTTATAAATAGGTTTTTTTAAATGAATTTTAAAAGGATTTAAAGGTAAAAATGGTTTTAAATTTTTGGGATTTTAAAAAAAGATTTGGGAAAAAAGGGAAAGGGCATTTTTGTTTTTTAGTGGGCTCATTTAAAGCAGGGGTGATCATTTTTAAGGGTTTTTAAAAAAAAAAAATTTTGGGGATTGGGAAAATTTTAAAATTTGGGCTAAATTGGAGATTTACAAATTTTAACCCGTTATGGAACTGCTTCTAAAATACAGTTTAAATTTTGGGTTTAAAAATGATAGGAAACTTTCATTTCTAAAGGGAGGCCCTATATAAAAAGAGGGTTTAAAGGATTTTTTTAAAAATTTCAGCTCCCAAAATAGCAGATTTTTTAATACAAAAGGAAGACAGTGAACTGTCATAAAGGGGTTAAAGGGTCAATCATTAAAACCCAAACAACAGGGTTCTTCCATATGAGCTCCAGAAAAGGGCGGGGTGTTTCCAAGGGCCTGTACCCGAATTTTCCCGGATGAAAGGTTAAAATTTCACATTTATTTTCATAAAGATTTCTTCAATGAGTTCATTCCTGGAAACCCGGGAAATTTTCAAAATACCAGACTCACCCGGAACTCCCGGCTCGGGAACATTCGGGGAAACGACTGGGTCGCCTGATGGGGCCCTCAAAAGAAAATGGTCTGAAAACCCCGCCCTTTGCCGACCCCTACCCCGGGCCCTGGAGAGTCCCTCTCGGCTTTTCCGTCTACAAGAGAGAAGGAGGGCCTGGTTCCAAAGGAGTCAGTGCACATTTAGTGAGGAGCCAGGCGCACCGGTGCAGGGGATACAGGGGAAAATTTCAGTCTCAACCTGCGGTCGAGGAGTGTCCCCGAGGGCCCTCACACCGGGGGAGGGGGGATTTGCATTTCCGGGCAAAAAAGTCTGGGAAAAAAAACCCCCTTAAATTTTCCCGAATTTCAAGGTTAAAAGGGCCCCGAAAAGGCAAAAATAATCCTGTTCCGGTGTCCCTTCCCTTGAAAAAGGAGATTGCACCCCCCTTAAACCACTGTTAAAAATTTGGCATAATACTCCAAAATTTTCATTTAGCAAAAAGGACACCAGGGGAAAAAAGAGGTTTTTTCAACCGAGGAGGAAAAAACGTGAAGGATCCAGCTAAAAAATCTCATTAAAATTTTCTTTCCCTTTTTTTTGCGTGTTTTCGTTTTTGCGGGAAATCTTCAAAAAACATTCGTTTCTTTTTTTCGGGGTATTTTTGGATCGTTTCCTGACGAAAATTAATTTTTCATTTTTGAAAGGGCTTCGAAGGGGCCCTTGAGACGAACTCAACCCTTTTTATTGTTTTTAAATTTTGAAAAAAAAAAAAAAAAAAAAGGTTTTTTTTGTAAAATTTTTTTTTGTTTAGGTTTTTATTTTTTTTTTGTTGTTATTTTTTTGATTGGGCAAAAAAGTAATTTTTTTTGGCGAGTATTGTCTTTTGAGTCTGCCGAGCATTTTTTGGTAATTTCGAGATATCTTGCTTTGGTTTTCTAATTTTATACTTGGGCTAATATTTCTATTGTGTGTTTTCTTCTATTGACATAACTGAGTTTTATGATTTTTCACGTTTGATAAGTGAAATGTATTTTTTAGTTTAGTTTTTACTGGTTAAAATTTTGTGGTTCATCAGGTGAGTATTAAATTGTTGGATAGCGCAAGATACATTTGATAAGTTTAGATTATGGAGTTTAGCTTTAGACACATGACCTGGCAGTGGACCTAGGAGGTGCTGTTTAAAAAGGGGACTGTTATAAAATTGGGCTAATGTTTTAGTTTTTTAGTATACTAAATAGTTTTTTGGTTCCTCTATTAGAAGGCTTAATCATTTTATTTGTGAGGTCTGTATGTCTCAGACCTCAAAACGGGGACTGTTAAAGAAAAATGATTATTTTTTAGACTTTAATACAGTTAATCTTATGGCATGTGTAAACACTCTCACTTGAACATATTTCTTAATTTTGAACAAGGCTGTGTTAATGATTTAAAACTACTAATGGATAAGTATTTAGACCACCAGCCCATAGAATGAGTATCTCCTGGGGGGTGAATAACAGTTAAGCCTGCAGGAGAGATTTCTGCTTGGTTTACAGAAGGTCAAAAGTGAGGCCCCCCGCATTCCACAAGCTGTCTGTGAGAGCTTATCTTGTGTTTTATGACTTTAGGAATGCTAGATGCCAGGACAAGCTTTCCGCCTTTTCTTGTTAAAACAAAGAAGCAAATGACCCCAGATGTTTGCAGTAAATAAGGGGAAGCCCTAGCAGTGTCAGAGATGGCGTTTGATTGGAGGACCGAGGGCCAGCCCCTTTTTGAATGGATTAGATACAAGAGGATAAAGCTTTCTAATTAGAAGAAAAAGATCAGATTTGCCCTTGCAACTCTCCAAAGATGTCTTGTACGTCTTTGCTTTCTTTCCTCCTATGTCAGGTAATGGAATGTATGTCTCTGTTGTTCTGCAGTTTCTGGTGTAGGTTTGTGCATTGTCTTATTTCTAAGTTTATGCATTGTCTTATATTGGATTAAACTCTGTAATTCTGTGACGTCAACACGCAATGTTGGTTTTATTACCAAACGCAGCTCGCCGAGTGGACCTGGGGAAGGGAAGAATCAGAAGCCAATTTTTTTCCAAAGTTAACTATGTTAGAATATTTTCTTCCTTTACACTTTGTAGAGTAGATGTTTAAATATTTAATTTTAGCTGTTACAATTATTTGCTTTTATTCAAAGTAAATGTGTATTATTTTTAATATTATTATTATTATAATAAAAAGGTTAATTATTGTATTATGTCTTCTTTGCATAAATTGTTGCCAATTGATGAGTTATTCCTCTTTCTAAATTATATTTCCACTGGCTGCACTCAAAGAGAGCTCGGCCACAAGTTCAACATCCACAGAGCCACAGTGAGCAGGATCATTGTAACGTGGGCCAACTTTCTTTACACTCTGCTTGGGTCTGTTTCAATTTGGATGACAACTGATGCAGTCAAAGCAAATCGGCCTGTAGACTTCAATGGGACTTATGAAAACACTCACACTGCATGAAAAGTGGGATTTTCGTCAATATGCGGCACTGTAGATTGTCGTGGAACTTCAGGTTAGCGGCAGTTTACGACAATTTGCAGGCTTGGCCGAAAACTCCCGTAAATTGTCAGAAATTGACGTGGACTTTGTTAGGCAGTGTTCCCCCCATGCCTCCCCCCCATGGAATTCTAGGGGAGGCTTTAACATGTAAATGAACATGCTGTGAGCTATACAAATGCAAATCAGGGTTGCAGGGGGGGTTTTACTCCAAGTGACATTTTTCTAAAAGGTAAGAAAATCTCTGATACAAAGAGATCAGGGTCAGTATAGCCTCTTACATTTTAGCTTGAATTGATTTATTTAATTAAAGTATAGAGACCAAAACAGATCTTTAGCTGACAGAGCAATACATTTAGAGCAGTAATTATATATAAAAAAAATTGCATTTAAGATAAAAAAATAAAATGTTGTCTGTCAATATGCTCAATTCACAATAACTTAAGTGGAAAAGTTTCAAGAAATGAGTCTGAGATGATTCACTTTATAACATGGCGCATTATCCTGTTGGAAGTAGCCATCAGAAGATTGGTACACTGTGGTCATAAGGTCCGGCCAGGTCAAGATCCGCAATTGCAATCGCACCAAACAGGAAAAAGAACATCGACAAATTCCGGTTCGTCAAATTAAAATATAGCAGCAACAGATCGGTGACTAGAAATTATAGCACAATTCTTATATATAAAAAAAAAAACTAACACCGTTTATTTAAATGATTGGATCCAAACTATTGGTTATTCACCAACGAGGAAGCAGATTTCTCATCTCCATCAAAATATTTATTTTATACCGAGGGACTTAAACTTTAATCAAATCCATTCAAAAGAAACTTCTTATTACAGGAATGAAAAGAGATGCTGAGTTTGGGAGAAGAGAACAAGTTCATTCAAAAAAAGCAGTTTTGAATTATCCTTATCCCCGTTACAAAAATCTACAAAAATATAAATATATATTTGGGCAGAAGCTGAACATATGCTGGATGATGGTGGGATTTTTTTAATATGTCATATTAAATTAAGCGCTCACAGGGTTCATACAGGAATGAGTGACTCTAATTTAATGCTATTTTAATGCTATTTGAAATTATTTTAATGCCATCAACAAGAACCATGTACACAAGTTATTAGTGTACATGAAATATGAAGGAGCTGTAAGCAGAGTTCCATGACTCCTGTATGTATGTAAACACAGACACACATATATACGTATATATATATATATATATATATATCCTCTAGCTTTTTCTCCGCCTGGAGCGATATAATATATCTGACGAAATTGTTTTTATAAGCATTTTTTATTAAAGAATTATAAATACTTCGATAAACATATTTAAATAATTTTAGTGCCAATTAAGGCCTTGATTTAAAAAAAATGAATGATTTTTTAATTATTTTTATTTATCCGCGGAAACTCTGGTTCATCTCGCGCATGCTCCCTACGATCTCCAAGAAACTCAGAGCGGCGCGGTGTGCAGCCACAGTGGAGGATGGATGCTTTGCTTTGTGCAGGCGGTCAGGAGCGGAGAATGGGGGATTTCGGGGTAAAACTCCTCTTGGACGCGATGGCGACTCTGCATCGAACAAGACGAACTCAAAGAAGAGATGCTAGCGGTAAATATATGTTCGATTACTGCCTGCTAGTCTAAAAGCAGCCTAGCCTAAGCTACGGCTAATAGCAGCCTAGCCTAAAGCTAACGCTAACAGTAGCCTTGCAAGAACAAGCTTTATTGAAGTGTATTTTTTGTGATTCACAGGAAGCAGTACGCCGTCTTCACAACTCGGAGACTAATTGCAGGCGCTATGAACCGGAGCAAGGGTAAGATTTAAAGAATATGCTTTCATTCTGCGGTAAAAGGCAATGGATACGGATAGATACCGATCATAGCTTTACATTTTGTTTTCACAGACCTCCTATTTGCTCGGAGCCATATCAGCAAGTCCAGATTTGCACGATGTTGATAAAGACGACATTGTGTGTAAGTGACTTGTTTTAATGTTTTCTCCTTCCTTGTTACTGTGACTTGCGTTTGATTTTTTATTTATACCACTCTCATTTAATTGTTTTCCAGCTGCCTGTAAGACGTATTTTCAGACGGTACGCAGGAGCTTCAGATATACGCAGCCAGCCAACACGCTGCGTGCGGAGGCTATCTGCTCGGAGTCGGGCCAGAAGAAAGAGGGTAAGACTTTATTTGGTGACTATTTTTCAGGTGCATTAATAGATGTGTTGTGTCCATACGCAGTGCGCTGATTCATTGTTTTTTTTTTCAGCTGCTGAAAGCGAGGCAGAGTGTGCTGGCAGATGAGGAAGTGGAACTCTGGAAGTCCGCCTTCCTCCGCGGTGTCTCTGGATGGATTGTACGGTCGCCGCCATTTTGTAGGCCGGATCTCACTGAACTATGTGTTAAGCTGCAGTCCCGGTTAGAAGCGATGCCGAAGTACAGGGCCGCGCACAGTAGGCGTCTGTACATCGGACCTGCCTCGGAGGGAATGCTGCCAGTTACCTCCAACCCCGAGGAAGCAAACGGACCGTTCACAGACTTTTAATTTTATAGAAACGCATGTGTTTGGATACGCGTTGTATATAGTTGTGTGTGTGTTTCAATAAAGCTCTTTCTTTGCATAAACAGCTTCCTGGCAAATGTTCATTTCCTGTATAAATTCATTCATGTCCTTGATGGTAGCATAATAATTGTGTAGTAGTGTAGGATAACATAAATACACAGCATATGAATGAATAAATATATGAATGAATAAATATATGAATGAATAAATATATATATGAATAAATATATATATGAATAAATATATATATGTAAATATATATATATGCCAACCAATCACGAGCGACTTTACTTGTTTAAAAAGAAGTGGTTCCGTCCAATACTCAGTAAGAAAATTAAAGCCTGGCGTGGCCACGTGTGGTTTTGCTGCCAATCACGAGCGATTTCATTTGTTTGAGAATAGTGGTTTCAGCCAATACTGAGAAGGTTATTCAAGCCAGACCTGGCCAGCCGCGCGGGTTTGCTGCATTCATATGCTAATTAGGGCCATTAGTACAGCTGATCGCTCTCCACATACGTCAGAGTCCGTTTCCGACAATTTGTGGCACGACAAACGCGGACAAGCGCGGGTTGCATATTGTCGGAAACTGACGAAAATCAGGCAGATCTGCGGGAGTTTACGGGGGTCTACGGGGACGAAAATCTCACTTTTCATGCAGTGTCATGTAATTTTGGACTGCACAGAAATGAGATGCCAAACTCCTTCCTCACTTCTACTACAGAGTGAGGTTTTCTCGACCTACAAGTCGCACTGCACCTTCAAAGCCCTGATAGGCATGTCCCCCCGTGGAGCACTGACTTTTTTGTCTGCGCTGTTTGAGGGTTCCATCAGTGACAAGGAGATCTTCTGTCAGTGTGGCATCACCTCCCTTCTAACACCTGAAATGGAAACAATGGTGGACAAAGGGTTTCTGATGGATGAGCTGGTGTCTGGGAAAGTTCACCATCCCGCCTTTCTGTCCAAGGAGGAGCAGATGCCTGAGGTGGATGTTCTCAGGACCCAGTCCATAGCTCGCCTCAGAGTCCATGTCGAGAGGCTCATTAGGAGAGTCAAAGAAAACAACTTTTTGATACAGTTATCCCAGTCCCCATTTCTGGGAGCATTAATCAAATTTTTACAGTTGCTTGTCTCCTCACAAACTACCAGTATGGACCCCTGGTTAAGAAGTGGGCACACGCTGAGTAGCTGCTCTAGTTCTTATTTTATAGATTTGTAGAAACTGTTCATATCATTACTTTACCAACTACAGTTCACATTTTTTACATGTCCCAGGGAATTAATTTTTGAGAGAAGTTTTTTTTTTTGTAAAAGTATTCACATTAAAAGTATTCACAGCAAACAAGGATTGTTCATTCGAGTTTTTAATTGTGTTATTTTATATTATTGTGTGATAACATGCACATATTGCAATTTAAATGTTTATGTTCTGGAACACACAAACATGCAGTCTGATGGGTCCAGTCTGTAGTCTTGGAGTGGCAATGATGGAGGAGGTGGAGCACGATGAAAGCTTTGGGCTTTCTCCTTTACTGGCTGCTGATAAGACAGTGGACTTCCAATTTGCACCTTGTCAAAAACAGAGTCCACTTGTGGAATCTCAGCACTGATTCCCATGCTGCAAATGATTGGGAGGTCGGTCGGAGAGAAATCCTTGTAGGGTTCACTTAGACGGAGAACAGAGAGATCAGGTAGGTCCCCATGAACACCTTTGTAAAGTGTGCTCCTGGAAGACAACAACAAATTATTAAACAGGAGATAATGAAAGTACTGAAATATAATAGATAACAAAAGAGACCTTTTACAATACTTGTCCTGCAGTGAGGAAATTTTAGCGTTGAAATACACATTACAGAAATAGAGTTTGCTCCAAAAAAAAAATTGGATACACATAAGATAAACACGATAAACACCTGTTTTATGCATATGTACAAATATACATATTTGCTGCATACTAATTAGTAGGCCTATATGCTATTAAACTATAAACCATAATTGCACTTGTTCAGTACAGTGATGCTTTAAAAAATGAAAACATTATTAATAAAATTGTAGATTTTGACAGCAGCTCATTTGTACGCTACACAAATACAATTCTGTGAAAATTGTAAGCTTCTGACTTAATTCAAATGCTATAGAATTCATAAAGCTTTTATTTAAAATGTACCGTACACTCAGAAAAAAGGGTACAGTAGGAGTACATTTCTGTCCCCTGAGGTACAGTTTGGACATGTGTACCCCTATAGGGCTGGAAATTGGACTTTATGGCACATATTTGTACTTTTTGAGGTCCTGAAAGGTACATTTTTGTTCCCAACTAGTAAATGGTACAAATATGTACTCTTTATTAATAATTTTAGGGTACACTTTCAGAAGACGGAAAACAAGGAAAGAAAACTGATAAGACAGTAATTAGATGGTATTGATTCAATGTAGATTTTACAATAAATGGCTGTGGAAGAGTATTTTGGGAAGAAAAAAATTCTTTAAGAAGAAAAAATTCTTTAAGAAGATTTTTTTTCTTTAAGAAAAAAATATTATCTTAAAGAAAAGAATTTTCTTTAAAAAAAATCTATGTTTACTCTAATATATTTAATACAGTTTGCATTGTTATATTTCATATTATATTGTGATTTTGCTCATATTTTGTCACACTGGCAAATGATTGTCACTTGCTCTTGGAGGCGGAGCTTTTTTCCCAAGTTTAACTTGATTGGTTGAATCAGCTGTCCACTATATACAATCAGCACCGATTGGCTGTCTTTTGAATTTAGCAAGCTATACTGTTGAAATCGATCTGTTTCCAGTTTGTGGAGGAAAGCACAATGACATTTGCAGGACTTTCAACCGAGGACCTATTAAGAACAATAAAAGAAGAAGGCATAGACATCTCGGAATCAGAAGCGCAGAGATTCAGAGGTAAGCTGTAAATTGTTATAATTTGCCATTAAAATTAGCCAGACAATGTCTGCATGTTAGTATTAGCGTCAGCTAGCGCTAATGCTAACATTGGCGCGAGCTAGCGCTAATGCTAACATTGGCGCGAGCTAATGCTAATATTAGCATTAGCTCGCGGTTCTCATTCAGTAAATGTGCTAACATTCAACCAACTTTAGAATTTTATTTTTGGTATGCCGCGCCAAATTTATTTATTTTTCATTACTATAATTGTATTAAGTCGTGCAAGTCAGTAGTTAATATTGTCTCCTTCAGGTTAGCCACTTGATTTGCTATTGCTGTATTGCGCCTTTTTTACTTTGGCTGAAATAAAATGGCGCGATGTTCTAAATGCTAAGCTGTTATGTGTAACAAAGATTGGATTTTCCCTTTTCAACTTTGTCTTAAATCTTTTTTTTTCCACAATATTTCTTTCACTCTTACATTTTAAATAAAGATTTAGCAGTAAGCCTGCAAATGCTTCTTCAAGTACTTGTGGTTCCTTATGACATATGGCTTTTTAGGTGTACAGATGTTTTCCAAAACATGAATTTTAATCTAAAAAGTTTAATGTACCTGATATGCTAAATGGTTTTCAAAACTACAAAACACTGTAAAATATGTTGGTTTTTGTTTTGTTTTTTTGCAGCTCTGTGATGAATTGCAGCGTATTCATCCTGAAATGGAAAATGTGCAACAACGATTCAGTGAAGCCTTTGCCTGTATTATGCCAAAAGTGCTTAATCTTACACAAGGGAAGTCTCCTCTTTACCAGCTCTACCAGGAGGCAAGAGATGAGGCTCTCTCTGAAGATGTAGCAGGTATAAATTATATGATGTCCATGCTGGGGGGTTTTAATGTTTTAATTTCTAATTTAAAAAATAAAATAAAAAATTGTGTTGATTTAGGTATTGTGGGAAACAGATTCATTGCTATTTAAACTAATTACTATTTTCTTTTTACAAAACACATGCAATGTACTTCAGCAAAATTGGAAGCAATAAATTCCTGATTATATGTCAAATATATCTTATGTCTTACAGATATTGACAGAAGAGCCGCCCTCATTTTTCTCCCATACATCTTCAGAGAGAAAACTGATCTCTTTATCATGCTTGGAGAGGTATGTCTAATTTGCAAATATCTGTTTGTTAAGCTAACCACTTTGTACAGTACAGCAAACTTAGTGACTTTAGCATTCCTAAAGTCTAACTTAAATAAATTGTGTGTTAAAACAAAACTAGCTAAAAGGATACTGCCATTACATATGATTAGTATGTTTCAAATTTGATTCAATTTACACTGCATTCTACTTAACACTGTAAGGCATTGTAATGCTGGATTATGTATTAATGTAAAAAAAATAATCCTTACTTCAAAAAACATTTTCATTAAAACCAGATATTGTAGTAATTGCCACAAAAGGTTATAAATTCTGTTGAAACATTTTGTTAGAAAATGGGGCAGTTTTTCATTTACGCAATATATATTATTTATTTTAAAAACTATCTCAAACCAGTGTGTGCATTTGTTGTAATTGACATTGATTTAATAACTCTTATTTTATGGGTCCTAGACATTTTAATCTTTAAAATTTCTTCAATAAATGCCAGGATTTGGTCATTATCCACCTTCTTTGACTGAAACCTCAGTAATAACCTTACAGGTTATTAAATGTTCAACAGGAACGTCAAAATACATCAACAGTTGTGTGTCGATTTTTCCTTTTGTGGACCGTAACAAAAATGGTAACAGGCGCTGTAAAATCAAAATGGAGAATATTTCTTTTAAATGTAAAAACATTTATATATATACGTATATATATATATCAGTGACGTGCGGTGAGGTTCATAGCTGGTGAGGCACTGACGTCATCAGAATCAGATTTGCAAATAGATGCATAGATTGACAGCAGTTTACATGTTATGTTTCACTTCTGCATCCTTACACATACAAACTGTAGCTCACAAAACACACATTTCCTTAAAAAACAAAACAAAATAAATGTTATTACTGTCTTACCTTTACTTATAAATGAATAGAAGTCCTCCTTATCTTCCTTCAGTTTTAAAAGTCTCTCTGTCTCAATGGAGATCACTGCCAGGGAAGAAAGCCTTCCTTGATCCGTCCTGTTCCTGCCTTATGTTTTCAGTCTCTTGAGCACCCCCTGCCATGAGGCAAGAGAACTGCCTGCCTCACCTCGAACTTGTTCTCTGCCGTTTATAATCGCTCATTACACGAAACACGTTACACAAACACAGTTGGTGACAAAAAGCTCTGTACATTATATACATAAGCCAAATTATTAGAAATAAGTTCACATATTACATTTGTTTAAACCATTTTATTGACGCCGTACAGCAACATGCTCTCTCCGCTTTGCAGCCAGCGCAGAGCCAGGGGTTGCGCAATCCAAGGTGAGGCAGAGCTCGCTGCTGCCTCACCGGCATCGCTTCCAAGCATTTGAATGGGAAAATAAGAAAATTCAGCGATTTTGAACAAATAAAAATCGAAATTGGTGAAGCTACATGAAAAATGAATATTTTTTAGTACAAACCACCGGATGAATATAACAATTTAAATTACTTTATGATTATATATTTTCTTTCTTTCCATGATGGCTGGTGAGGCACTGCCTCACCTGCCTCCCCTGACCGCACGTCACTGATATATATATATATATATATATATATATATATATATATATATATATATATATATATATCTCAAGATACCTTCCTAGACTTTGATATTCACATTATTCTAAAATGTCAGAAATCCTCCTACACGCAGAGTAGGTTCTTTTGCAGAACAAACAAGGGTTTGTTTGTTCCAATTCTTATCTAACAATCATCCTAAAAGAAATGAAATTTTCAGCATCATAGAGAGGTATTGTGGTTTTAGTGGTGTTTTGTTACATTTTTAAGATGCAGTATTTCAATGTATTACTTAATGTAGAGTATTATAGGCTATTATGTTAATTTTCTGTGTTCTTATTTCCGTTTTGCTTTCAAATAGTGTGATTCCCCATCCCCTTACCCAACAATTCACTTGACTGGCCAAGACTGGAAAATGGCTTTTACAAGGAGAGCTGCAACCATTGTGAAAGCAGACAACATTGTGGTGTGTCACACTCAAACAGTTGATGAAGGGATCATCTCAGCTTTCTGCACTTACTTTGTCTTCAACCTGGCATACCCAAGACACCTGAAGAACACACTAATGTTCCTCCAAAGGTACATTGCAGGACTAGCTGAGGAAGGGGACCGGCCTCTGCCATTAACTGTCACCAGGAAAATAAATCTCCTCTATTGACATTATGCCTCGTCCCTACCAGTGCCCCAAATGCCCAAGGAGAGCTTTTACCTTAATGAAGCTGATTCAGCACATAGGACTTATTCATGCACATGAGGCTAACTTTGATGTTGCATGTGGACTTGATGATTGCCAGTCAACATTTACCAAATATGAGTCTTTTCGACGACATGTATACAGAAAACATAGGGTCAAAATTTTAGGTCCTGACAATGAATGTGAGAAAAGTGAGCGTGTCATTGATGACTTGGATGAACCTTTGACAGAAAAAGTTTTGGAAAATACTCCCTCTTATGGTGAGCTGTTAACTAGTTTCAAAGAAAATCTTTTTAATTTTATTCTGAAATGCAGGGAGAAAAATCATCAGAGGCTGTGCCACTATTTTGGCAAATAAAATACATCCTCAACATTGACACAATGTGGATTCTTTGTGGCAAAATGCTGATTCCCCTATCATTTGACCGCCACTTTCATGCATACAGAGTAAAGGTTGATGCAGAATGGACTTTACTGCAAGCAGGATGTGGACATGAAATTGACTTTCAGCCAAACGACACGTATTCTGTTGATGACATTTTGTCATTGACATTCTTTCTAAGTTTTGAATGAAATGAAAACTTGAAATGTTAAAATAGAAAATAAAGCCTAGTTTTGTACATTACCTAAAATGATATGTAAGTGGTGGTTTTAAAAAATAAAAGTAAATGAAAATTAAATAATTGTTTTTCTTGTTTTTTATGTATATATTTTTTTTGCTTTTCTAAAAGAGAACAAGATTGTCGCTAAAGGTACAATTCTAAACCCATAAGGTACAATCTATAGGGGTACAAATAAGTACCCACTGTTGAGGGTACAACAGAAGTACCTTTGAGGGTACAATTTTAAACCTATAAGGTACAATCTATAGGGGTACATATAAGTACCCACTGTTAAGGGTACAAATTTTGTACCTTTGAGGGTACCACCCCAGTGACAAGCCTTTGTACCCTTAAAGGTACAATTAGGTACTTTTTTTTCTGAGAGTGTATGCCACTTCCATAACATTAGAGTCTTACAAAATTTAGGGACTTACCGGACTCCCTCAGTGGTCTTTCTCCTCTTTGGTTTGGCAGATAACACAGTCATCTTATCAACTGGCCCAGGCTTTATTCCCTGTTATATACAAACACATTTAAATCTATTCATTTATTTTATTTATTGTATGTATATTATGACATAACCTACCAGTACTCTGGGCTTTTGCCATTGCTGTTCTCCCTCAGTGCAGCTCATCATCGGGGGCACCACTTGGAGCTTCAGCTGGGAGTAATGGGCACACTGAAAAAGCAAAGCAACACAGTGGTTACATAAGGCTTTTCCAGCCTTACAGGAGCAGCTGAAGTGTAGTAGTTCCACAGACTGTGAGTCTTTCAGAACCACCTGAAAAGTACAATGTTATTTAGTTATTTTTTACTCACATCATTCAATCTGGAACAGAGGCTATTTTTATAGATGGTGACAACCATCAATAAAGAAAGCCTGAAAAACCTTAAACCTGATTATTTGTTTAAACATTTTTTAGCTTTTTTCCCCTAATATAATCACCTGTATATTACGTTGAAATGCCTGAAAAATTTACCCTAATGAATAGTATTTGCCTGGCATTATGATAAAAAATATACCATAATTTAGGTTGTCATCACAGATTACATGCACTGAAAACCATTCAACTCTGCTGCTTCCTATGATCATACTCTGAGTTTGTGAGCTTTCTCTGACTTCCTCATCGACCTGAAGCACTCTGCCCTGACCACCACCTCTCCTGAATCCTGATTTTTGTCAGACACTGCAGAAACAAATGATAAAAATGTTAGTGAAGTGTTAAGACTACAAATGATATTAATACAACATCAACAATGTGTTGGGATCCGGAGGCTTGCCCACCAGAGGGCGCCAAGGATCCCCCTCCTGGGTTTGTTTTTCTGTTTTGTTTCTGTTTTTAGAGCCCCGTAGTGTTTTAGTGCCTTTAGTTTCAGAACCCGTCACCTGCTCTGTATCTCCGTCTTTTGAGCCCATTAGCATCCCTGAATCATTAGCGTCAGAGCTAACTCAGACCCCTGAGTTAGCTCTGTGCCGTCCAGAGACCCCTGAGCAGATCTTTAAAGAGGTGTCTGAATTCGGGGTATGTGGTAATACACCCCCTAGGGCCTCACCGCCAAGAGCCCTCTGCGGGCACTTCAAGCCACCTCAAAGACTGAACCTGTGCCGCTGTGGGCGGTTTCCTCCATGCTGGTTTTGGAGCCACAGTCGGTGGTCTCCTCTGTTCCTGATTTGGAGCCACAGTCGGTGGTCTCCTCTGTTCCTGATTTGGAGCCACAGTCGGTGGTCTCCTCTGTTCCTGATTTGGAGCCACAGTCGGTGGTCTCATCTGTTCCTGATTTGGAGCCACAGTCGGTGGTCTCCTCTGTTCCTGACCCGGAGCCGCAATCTGCGGGCTCCTCTGTTCCTGACCCGGAGTGGGTTGTTTTTTGTTATGGACACTGTTTTTTCTTGCCCTCCATGCCTGTTTCCCACAACCCACCCATGTTTTTTCATGGACTGTTCTGGTGCGTCTTGTATCCGCCCTTGGGGGGGGGGGGGGGTGTGTACTGTTGGGATCCGGATGCTTGGCCACCAGAGGGCGCCAAGGATCCCCTCCTGGGTTTGTTTTTCTGTTTTGTTTCTGTTTTCTCCACCAGAGGGCGTACTGGATCTCCTGAGGCTGGAGCTGACTTCTCCAGCTGTTCTTCATCTGCTCTTCAGGAGACCAGTACTTAAGTGGGCTGAGGAACAGACTCCGGTGCCAGAGTGTTAGTCAATCATGGTACACCAAACCCTGAGCCAACTAGTCAGTCCTGTCTCCTGACCACCAGACCTGAACCTGAATCCTTGTCTTCTCTGTTTCTCAGGTCAAACCTGCCAGCAACCAAAGACCCCCAGAAGAGTTGCTGTTGAAGATCGGTCTGTCTGATCTCAGCAGAACCCTGGAGAACTAAGCCGCAACTCCTCAGCCTGCCGTCTGCCTCTGAACCCTCCTGGTTCCCTCCTTCGGCCTGCTCACCTCAAGCCTCAGTCCTCAGCCTGCCATCTGCCTCTGAACCCTCCTGGCTCCCCCCTTCGGCCTGCTCAGCTCACCCTTTGGCCTGCTCAGTTCAAGCCTCAGCCCTCAGCCAGCCGTCTGCCTTCAAACCCACATCTGGAGGTCTTCAAGCTTCAGCCAAGCCAAGCCGCCCCTAAGGCCTCAGTCTGCCGCCAGCCTCTGGACCCTCCTTGGAGTCATCCCCTCTGTTGCTCTGCTCAGCTCCAGGTCAGCAATCCAGCCGTGACCAGCCCTGGACCTGATAACACCCTGACCAGCTTCCTCTCTCGTTTCAATAAACTTTTGAACTTTTATCCTGCCTCCTGAGTGTGATCTGCATATGGGCTAGAACCTTACACCCAACATGACACAATGCACTATTAGGAGTTAAACTGTCTCAATCTAAAGAACTCAGAAGAGGTCTATAGATTAAATTGAGATATAGCTTATTTCTATATGCCAAATCTTTTCCTTTTCTGTATTGCTAATAGCTGGTAAAAGGCATTGTTGATATATGAAACAAGCCAAGTTTGTCATAGTTTGCGGTTTTTGGAGGCTGACAGTAGCCTGGCTCTGCTTTCATCCGTCTCAATTGTACCAGGCTAGGCTAACACCATCTTCAATGAAAATGCATTAGCGTTATCGTAGCTACCAGCGGTAGAATTTACGTACACAATTTATGAACACAAACCGTATGTTTAATAATTAGTCAATATTAGTTTCAATATGTTAATTGACAATAGACAGTAAAGTTAACACGAATGTAGCATTAGCAAGTTTTGTTGCGCCTTACCTTCGAAGTTGTAGAGGTATTGTGAAATGTAGAATTTAAATCCTTTCTCGCGCTTGCTCTGGAGAGCAGGAGAAAACATGTCCACAAGTCTGTGAACATCATCGATAGAGATGTTTGGCAGATGACCTAAACATCAGGAGAAATTCAGCTCACTGCTTGCACCATCCATTTTTCAGCCGTCTGCTCTGGCAGCGCGTCAAGCAGGTGGAAGTTGTCTCATCAACTTAGCTTTCATAAGCGGAAGTAGAATTTGCTATCGTGCACAGAGTCTATTGTCCCATCTAGGGACCATCGAAGCTCACTAGTTTCAAGATGCATTGTGGGTAACTTTGAGTGCACTACTTTTTTCTTTCTGGACATTCGGACACCCCTACAAAATGGTGTGATCCCTATATAGGGCCCTATGTAGGGAGTAGGGAGGACATTCGGACACAGCCAATGTCGCTGCTAGCTGCTAAGCTAGCTTCTTTAGCACCGCCTGAAATCAGCTGATTACCTGTCGAGGATTAATGCCGATTAATGACCAGCTTTGTCAGAGAGGAGGAGGATGACATAGACTATGAGGAAAAAAGAAATAAATCCACCGTGCTGTGCTGTTTGAGCAGGAATTCATCAGTTTTCAGTGCTGTAACAGTGGATTAATGGACCAGGGAGCAGTGGATTATATTTATTCAGTGAGGATGTGCAGTTGGTAAGTGTTGCTAACACTGTGTTACAAAAGCTAACACAGTTGTTGCTGTATGAGGAACTTCACATCAGACGTCTGCTTCTTATATTCATCAGAGTCCAGCCCTTTTACTCCAAGGATTCTCTCTATCAACCGTACCGCTACGTTTTAATCACATTTTTGTCTGTTGGGACCATGGGCAGAGTTAAGGGGGGGGCAGGGGGGGCACTGCCCCCCATGGTGGCTGAAGCATGTAATGACATTAAGTCAAGGAAATGGCAAAATATAAATGTTAAAAATGTATACGTACTGATTGTTTAATGTTTTGATTAAAATACATGGTAGTATGAAATTAATATGAATCTTAGTACATTTTTTTAAGAGATTTATTTTTCAGCAATCATGTGACATAGTGACGTTGAATACTGTTTCCCGCTACTTGGGGGTTTCCCACTCAGTATTTATCTCGCTAGCATACAGTTGTAGCCTTGTGTAAGTGATTGCAAACTGAAAATGGATATTCGACGTTTTTTAAAACGTCCCATGACCTCTGCCAACACTCAGCAAGAAGACGAAGCAGAGCCAGAACCAACAAATGCTGATCTGGAAACACCTGGGACCAGCTCGGCAAACCCAGCTAGCTCACCATCGGGAGCGGGGCTATCGTCGGGGTCAGTTAGCTTGCCTAGCAGCTCTACTACGGTGCAGCAGTTACCAAATGATCTTGGCGACAAGCACTGCTCTCCTAAGCAGCCTATTCTTCCAGATTTTCCTTTAAAATTGTTTGGAAAAACTAAACGAGCCTTTTCCACGTACTACTACAACAAGTACTGTTGGCTTGAATACTCAATTTTAAAGGATGCTGTCTTCTGTTTCGCCTGCCGCCACTTCCAGACTGACAGCAGCGTGGAGCAATCGTTCCGAAAGGGCATAAGTGACTGGAAAAAACTAAGCATCAAACTGGAAAAACATGCAAATGACCCTTTTCAGGTCAGTCTCGGCTATCAACCTCCTCTTTTCCCCGCAGACGAGAGAGAGATATCAGTCCAATCCGTCAATCAGCACATCCGCCGTTGCCAGCGCATCTGGAGGGATACCATCACCTCTCTCAACCGTTCCTCTGAGACGACCAAACGATTCGCCGACACCAAGAGACGTCCTGCCCCTGAGTACTCGGTTGGACAGGAAGTATGGCTGTCCACACGGGACATTCCCCTCAAAGGAATGTCACGTAAACTCTCGCCCAAGTTCATCTGTCCTTACAAGATTGTCCAGGTAATCAATCCATCTGTCATACGTTTGCAACTTCCTCCGACCCTACGCATCCATCCCACGTTCCACGTCTCCCAAGTAAAACCTGTCATCTCGAGTCCTCTTTGCCCTCCATCCGACTCCCCTCCACCCGCCCTGGAAGTCGATGGACATCCCGCCTTCACCGTCCGCCAGATCGTGGACTCCCGTCGGCGAGGTCGCGGCTGGCAGTACCTCGTCGATTGGGAGGGCTACGGTCCGGAGGACCGCCAGTGGGTTCCTGGTTCCTACATCCTCGACCCTTCCCTGATCGAGGAGTACGAGCGCTCCCTCCCATCTACCTCTTCCGCACCGCCAAGAGGCGGTCGTTGAGGGGGGGGGTACTGTTGGGAGCTGGAGAAGTTCCACCTTCCTCCAGCAGAGTCCGCCGTGGATCCTCCTGAGCTGAGCTGCCTGCACACCTGTGACTGATCATCTCATCAGGAGGACCACAGTATTTAAGCTGTCTTCAGACCTTGCCTCGACGCCGCAGTGTTTAATCAGTTTGGTTAGCACCTAAGCAGTGGCGGCCGGCCCATAGGGGGCGCTGGGGCACCGCCCTCCCTGATAAGAAGAGAGAAACGTAAAATATATTTTTAGAAATTAACTCATAAATGTCAGTTTTACTCTCTAGACTGTGTACCTATAAGCAAAACAGATTATATAAACTACATTTTCCTATCTACTGTCATTAATTTGTGGATTTTCACAGACAGACTCCTACCGTCTCTGTTCTGGGGGCGCTGATCAGACTGACCCACATTTGCAGAGAATCTGTCAATCATGTATTATTGCTAGGTGAATTTAATGGCCAATCAGCGTCTCGGAACTTTATGGTCTTGGGGCGCTGAAAATACTGAGCTTTAACAGGCTTCTGAACCCAAGCGCAGGTGCAGACAGTTAGAGGGAAGATGGCGAACGTAACGAACGAGATGCAGCTTCCACCAAATTCGGTGAGATCCTTATTTATCTACCCGTTTGCCAGAAGAACATCCCTGTTGTAGGATATGAACATTTCATGTCATGGTTATTGTGACTGTGACGAATCCACCTCGTCGCTTAAAACAACCTCTCTAACTTTGCGCGCCACACACACATTCCTGTTATACTGTGTTTGTGAGGACCAATACACTCGCGCTGAGACCAGTAGCTCCATGAACTTAAAACACACAAGCTGTTCCTGGTTACCTGCTGGCGTATTGAGGGTGCACACTTAATATTTCAGTGGGGTTAGCCGTGTGTGTGTGTGTGTGTGTGTGTGTGGGTGTGTGGGTGGTGTGTGTGTGAGCTATGGGGACTTGTCATCTTCAGTCTGGCTGCGTCTTTGCTGGGTTCAAACCCAGTTTGGTGTAATTGAATAAGTCAATGAATCTGTGTAAAAGAATTAAGTTGTAAAAATTATTTGTTTTTGTACATCAATTGTTTGTGGAGGTAATATATGGACAAAACTGATTAATGAGAAGAAATCAGAAATAAGAGAGCCTGAGGGGAGGGGCTTAAACTATTTAATGAGGGCTGTGGGAAGAAGAGCGGCCATTTTTGTTTTCTGTTTCTTTGTTACATTGCTGGTAACTGGAGGGAGGCTGAGGCCCAGAGTATCTTGTACATGTTTAGTTTCTTTTGCACCCTGTTTTGAGTTTTTGAGCTCAATAAATCACCAACACCGGTAACCCGACTGAGCCTGGATTCTTGGAGGCCAAAGAACCCCGTCACAGTGACCCAAATCATCACTGTTACTGTTATTATATAGTAAATTAAATCATTACTGTTAAATTGTATGTATTGTCCAATTGTTTATTTGAATTCTTATTCCGGATTAGTTGGAGACATACACTAGGCTATATCAGCCCCACCAAAAATATTTTTCACCAGCCGCCACTGCACCTAAGCCTAGAACCTCCTGAGAACTTTGCTATCTCTGAGTCCAGTTTGGATTCTAACCTTTTGTCTCTGCCTCCAGGTTACCGGTTTTTCTCCTGTGAAGCTCTGGAAGAGCTTAACCTGCCGAGCCTGCCCTCTGAGCCAAACCTGAAGACTCTCTTCTGGATTTCCAAGCAGCTCTGGATTTAGAGCTGGAAACTCAAACCAAGGTCAACACCCTCACTAGAAGTAAGACGCTGAAAAAGTTATCGGACTCTGCTGAACCAAACCATCTCCGGACCCAACAGTTCCTCTCCCAAAGTCTCTTCTACGCATCTCAAGGTACAAACAAGAAACTCTCAAGATCAATTCCAACCAAGCCAACGCTAACTGAACTGTCTCCCTCACAGACTCCAGTGAACCAGTCCCCAGGCCTGAACCAGCAAACTGTACATTTACTACGTGCTTGTGTAACAATAAACTTGTTAACCTTTCCCCTGAGTCCGTTGTGTTCTGCATCTTGGGCCTCTCAGTAAACCCATCATGACAGGTTTGCAATTTTTTCTCAAAATATGATTCTGACTTTCAAAGTATGCAGTCTAATTATTTCAATGCTACAAGTCCAGATTTTCAGAACGAAATAACTGAGATATGCGCAAATTTGGTTCATGCAGAAAGTGCAGGACGCAGGGTTTTTTGCTGTTATCGCAGATGAGGCCAGGTCATCCAAAACTGAGCAGCTGTCAGTCTGTTTGAGATAGACAGAGCAGCTTCAAATCAAAGAGCGGTTTTTGTGTTTTATTGATTGCTCCGCATCTCGAAAAGCAGCTGGGATCGTGGATGCCATAAACAGTGGATTGGAGATGTGCGGACTGAAAAATATCCCAATTGTTGCCCAGAGCTACGATGGTGCCTCTGTAATGTCTGGCCGAGTGTCTGGAGTGCAGCAGCACATTAAAGAGATCCATCCATACGCAGCGTACATACACTGCTTGGCTCACAAACTGAATCTCGTACTTGTGGACTGCTGCACGGTGAACCATAGTTTTAAAACATTCCTGAATGTTATCAACAAATTTTACTCAGTATTTGCAGAGCCTGCAAACCACCATCGCTTTATTGAAGTCCAGAAATCTCTGGATATGAAGCCAACCGAAATTGTCACTTGCACTTGCCACTTGCATGCCCAGCAAGACGCGCTGGGCATGCAAGTGGCGTGCTCTGCATGCCGTTAAAACACACTACTCTGCGATCACAACGATTGCCTGAAAGAAATGAGTGATGAGGGAGAAAAATGGTCAGTGGAGGCCACTGGCCTATGTGAGCATATGGGCAGGTTGTCATTTATTACATGTCTCATTGTACTTGAAGACATACTGCGTGTGATTCATGTCACACACAAAGCCCTTCAGTCCTCCAGTCTCCCACTTTCCGAAGCGGCTGTGCTCACCGACAACCTGAAAGCGCACTTTGTGTCACAGAGACAGACTGACAAATGGAATGATGTATGGGGATCAGTGAAACAGTTCTGCCGAGACAAAAACATCTCCGTACCCGAGGATGTGAATATTCAGAGTCAGACACCTGCTGGTCCTGGACCACTTGTACTGAAAAGAAAACGGGCCGCACAACCCCCCACTTCCCTCGATAATTTCCTGATAACAACGACTTTGGGCCACAGAGAAGAAGAAAATGATTTAAATACTGTACAAATAACCCAGAGTGAGACCCCTGGATTCCAACAGCACCTGTATTTCCCAGTGCTGGATACCATAATTTGCGAACTGGACAGACGATTCACGGGAGAAGCTGTTGAACTCGCACAGGCCTGCGCAGCAGTGTTAAGATGCGACAAAAGTGGAATTGAGCCTCTCGTACTAAAGTATGCACAGCTTCTGAAAATCAACCACCACCTTGCTGGGGCAGAGATGGACCTTGTTAAAGCCTCTATTGTCGGATCTGTGTCACGTGAAAATCTTCAAAAAACTGTAACAAGGGCCGTTTATCCAAATCTATACAAGCTGCTGCAGTTGGCACTGACTCTACCCGTTGGATCTGCCACTTCCGAGAGGAGTTTCTCTGCAAAGAGAAGGATTCGCAACTGGCTACGCTTAACAACAGGAGCTGCACGGTTTTCATCCCTTTCTGTGCTTCACATCGAGCGCGACATCACTGCCAGGCTGTCACCTGAGACGGTTGTGGACGTTTACGCAGGACGCAAAAAAAGACGGTTACTTCTGCACTAGGTAAGACTTTCTTTAAATTAAAACAAGCAACAACTATGTTGTACTGTATGCAGTAATGTAACAACTGGTGTTGAACATTATTAATGTTACATTAATCACTTGTGTCATCATGCGTAATACGCTTTAACGCGCATCGTTGTGAGAGCGTGTTGGTGTGGGAAAAAAATATATACCGTATTTTCACGACTATAAGGCGCACTTAAACGTCTTTTTTTCCCTCAAAATGTGCAGTGCGCCCTATGGTGCGGTGCGCCCTATGTGTGTTGTAACTGCGACTTTTGAGACCACCTCATTGAGGAGATGATGAAAGAGTGGCTGAATGTAAGGAGACCAGGTGTTTTTTTTTTCCACTCATCACCATCGCTGTTAATATGTAACTCCATGCGTGCCCATCTCACAGCTGATGTGAAAAACATGGGGAAACAAATTAACGCTGTGCTCGCTGTTCAACCGCTCGACATCGGTGTGAACCGGACCCAGCAGGTGCAGCAGAAGCAGCGAGTTTACATGCAAAGTCAATGGTTGACGCGCGTATAGGCGCAGCAAAAGGTCCTGCAGCGCGTTTTGAGCAGCAGGAGCGTTTAAGCATCAGCCAACGCGCTGCTGCTGCTCGAGATGGAAAAATTGAAGTGAATCAAATGGATACTGTGCTCGCCGTTATCCCGGGGGTCTGACAAAGGAACTTCAACCGCTCGACATCGGTGTGAAGCGGCCGTTCAAAGTAAGGCTGCGAGCGGCGTGGGAGCGATGGATGACAGACGGAGACCACAGTTTCAGGATAAGTGGAAGGCAGCGCCGGGCAAGTTACGCCACCGTTTGCGGATGGATTGTAGATGCTTGGACTAACTAGTCTGCTGGCTCTGTTGTTCAAGCTTTCACAAAAGCCGGCATTATTTCTGAGGAGCCGCGCTGCACGGAAAGTGACTCTGACAGCGAAGAAGGGGAAATTGGCATGTCTGATTTAGCGCAGCTGTTTTATTCAGAAACAGAGGATGATGACTTTGATGGGTTTGATTAATACTTTGTAATAAATACATGAATAAAGCACAATCATACTCAGTTTTGCTCCCGCTCTATTTTTCTACCTGAAAACTTAATTCAACAGCAGCCTCTGGGCGGGTCTCCTCCTCTTCACCGCGGTGGCTAGCAGGTGTTTTTTCATCTAAATAATCTAAATCTTGCAGCTATATTTGCTGTGATCAGTGGGAATAAAGTAGTTTTATTATGTTTTTAAGTGAGAAAGTCCACCTGAAAACCTAATAATTGCAGTCAGTTCATCCAGATTATCTATTTCTGTCGGAGGCGCTCAGACCCCCACATACCAGCGGTGCACCGACAGCAGAAATCCCTCTAGGCTGGGCAGCCTCCGGGTTCACGCGGTGGATGGCAGGTGTTTTTCATCTAAATAATTTAAACTGCAGGCACCCATAAAAGCGAACATATTCCGTCGGCAGGTTTCAGGATTTTAAGTTAATTTAGGAGTGATCACAGCGCTGTGTCATCTGCGATGTGTCTGTCTCACGGCCAGCTGCCAGGTTTGATTAATAGTTTGTAATAAATACATGAATAAAGCACAGTCATACTCAGTTTTGCCCCCGCTGTATTTTTAAATACGCAGTAGAGGTATTTAAAGGTAGTAGAGGACATGTACCTGTATATAAAAAACGCGCCCTATAGTCCGGTGCGCCTTATGTGTGTGTTAAATACAGAAATGGGACACATAACTGAGAGTCCGCCTTTTAGTACGGTGCGCCTTATGGTCGTGAAAATACGGTATATATATTTTTGCCCCCCCTGATGCAAAAGTGAAACTCCGCCTATGGTTGGGACATCATTTCCTTCACTTAGTCTGTCCTGATAAAACTTTGTTTTGGCTTTGACTCTTGCCTCGTGAACGTGCTTCCAGACAGGTCTGATTCTCGTACGTATTCTCACGAGAAACAAAAGTTGAGACAAGGAAGCAAGGTAAAATCCCTTAAAAATAAATGAGCGGTTCTAGCCCCAAAGACAATGCAAGCCCCATGTGCTCTCTTCATCCTCTGACATGGGAGCTGGCTCGGAGCTCGTCTGCCTGGCTGTGTGTTTCCTGGACGGGGCCGCCTGTGGAGCTGGTTGACAGTTGCCTTTTGTATCTATGCTTCTTTTTCTATGTCTGCTTCTGTCTCCTTGAACCCCAGTGGGCCTCAGCAGATGGCCGCTCACACTGAGCCTGGTTCTGCTGGAGGTTTCTTCCTTTTCAAAGGGAGTTTTTCCTCTCCACTGTCACTACAAGCATGCTCAGTGTGAGGGACTGCTGAAGAGTCAATGAGTCAATGCAATCAACTGGTCTCCTCAGGTCTCCTATTGATAATTTGACTGTATGATCTGATGAACTCTAACCTGCCTTGAAATGACGTGTTGTGAATTTGCGCTGTATAAATAAACAAAATTGAAATTTTATGGAATTTTCTAATCTGCCTCTAAACCACTGAGCCCACCTGTTCATGTCTGATCTGTTTTAACCTGCCTGTTTCCAGTCTTCAGGGTCAGATAACCTAAAGTATATTTGATAGATGGTGGAAATACATTTTTTCCTTGTCAAAATGAAGTCTTTAAACAAAATTACATCCTTTATATCTTAAATACACATTCTGGATTTCTACTTATGAATTTCAGATCTCCATATTCCTACTGTTACTGGTCACAATTTGTATTAATTTGATAATATATCAGAAATACATATTCAGTCAAACAGATGAATGTCAAAATGGGTATTTAAAATGTGTACAGATTTCTAGGTATATGAAATTTAATCCAATCCAATCCAATCCACTTTATTTATATAGCACGGTTTAAATAAACACGAGGTTTCCAAAGTGCTGCACAAAAAGATAAAATAACTAAAATAAATAAAAGTAATAAAATAAAATAAAAGCACTGCCCGCACAGGATAAAAATATGCATGTGTATACAAAAATCAACATGTGTACATAAAATCAACATGTGTACATAAAATCAGCATGTGTACATAAAATCAATACTCTACATGATGTTAAAAGCCAAAGGAAAGAGGTGGGTTTTAAGAAGAGTTTTAAAATGAGACAGAGAGGTGGCCTGTCTAATGTGCAGCGGCAATGCATTCCAGAGTTTTGGAGCTGCAACAGAAAACGCTCGATCCCCTCTGAGCTTAAGCCTTGCTTTAGGCACTGTCAGGAAATTTAATTCTTACTAGTACAGTTTAGCTTTTTTACTCTCTGATTTAGAAAATGTGTTATTGCTGTTCCGTCTAGGAATGTGATTTTGACTAGGAAGAACCCTGTTTTATTGATCTATAAATTGAAAAACAAAAGACTGTTTTTAAATTAGATATTTTTAATAAATGCCAAAAAAGCCTAGAATATGGCCCTTCATTTACCAACCTGCGCATTAACTCAGGCAGCAGTCATCTTCCTATCATCCTATCTTGTGAAGCTGTAGCGCTGTTACTCTGTCTTTTAAACATTTTCTCCAATTTATTTTTTCATTTCTGCATTAAAATCTGGTTCCAGTAGGGTGAAATGGGCACTTCCTGTTACCTGTTGTCATGGTGACTTGTCAAATTAAATACTCATACTTTCATACTTGTTATGCATGTGCTAATGTGCTATTGAGCTAAGTCAAAGCAGCTTTTAAATGGAAAAAATGGAAAACTTAGAGATACTATGGACTATGGTTGGAGTTATTGGAGTTATGGTTTTCCCCTTATGGGTGTTGGGAGCTGGAGAAATACCAACTTTCTCCAGCAGAGTCCGCCCTGGATCCTCTCAGCTGAACTGTCTGCGCACCTGCTGCTGATCATCTCATCTGGAGGACCAGACTACATAAGCTGTCTTCAGACCTTGCCTCGACGCCGCAGTGTCTTAATCAGTTGGTTACCTGTTTTTCTCCTGTGAAGCTCTGGAAGAGCTTAACCTGCCGAGCCTGCCCTCCGAGCCAAACCTGAAGACTCACACTCTGGATTTCCAAGCAGCTCTGGATACCGAGCTGAAAACTCAAGCCAAGGTCAAATTCATCTCTAGAAGTAAGACGCTGAAACAGCTTACGGACTCTGCAAAACCAAGTCATCTCTGGACCCAACAGTTCCGCTCCCAAAGCCACTTCTACGCACCTCAAGACTCCAGTGAACCAGTCCCAGACCAGAGCCAGTTCAACTGTTCATTCATTCATTCATGTTTGTTCCTCAATAAACTGTTTAAACTTTCCCTCTGAGTCGTCAGTGTTCTGCATTTTGGGCCTCTCTGTTTACCCATCATGACAATGGGCTTCTGTTTGAGTTTCTTTTTAAATTTTCAGTTCCATTTTGATTTATGTTATTCTGTGTTTTCTTCTTCATTGGTTTCTGATCCATTTTGCGTTATATTTATGAAGTTTGGTATTGTCAGGATATATTGCCACAATGGAGCCCAAATGAATTTGATAAACCACTTCAAACCATCCCCCTTTCCTTTTACATAAAAAGAACAAAAGATGCTCGGAAAAGTTCTGGAATATTCCAGCCAAAGGGACTGTCAATTCACGCATGGACCAATCAGGTCAAGAGGAAGCTGATACTTCATCAAGAAATACCCATACATCACTCAGGGTGTAAAACTCAGGGAACAAGCCCAATCTTCCTCTTTTTCCTGGGTTTCTTCGCCTGTAAGGAGAGGCCCCAATTTATACGAAGCCCAGGCCAGATCAGGCCAGATCCACCCTCTTTTGGTAACGGCATGAATAAACAGAGATAAATAGTTCTTTGGTTGATAATTAATAGTTCTGCTGATAACGTAGCCTAGATCACTAAATTGGTGTGGATACCTGGATTTAAACAGCCAGTCCAAGAACTGTCCAGAGGTGAAAGGCATAAACCCTGAAAAGTAAAGCAAATTAAAGCTGCAATTATTCAAGTAAGAACACTAAATTGATTTCACCTCTGATTCTGAATAAGTTCAATAATTAACAATAACTCCAGTTCTAGTTAATCATTTATTCATTATCTGGAGGATATCATTTTACACAACAGTATTTTTTAACTTACTGTCTGTTGCCCCCTTTTGAGTGTTTCCTTTCCTCTTGGCATCATTCTAGTTAATTCTATTCACATCTGCTGCATATCAGCTCATAGGTCAATTTTTCGTTCTATCCCCCATATATATACACCACCTCTGCAGCTCCTCATTGCCGGTTTCTTGTTGAATTGTTGCTTTGTTGTTACTTAGCTCCCTGTATGTGATTCTCCCTGGCATCTCCTAGTTTTTTGCTTTTCAGGATTTTGATCTTTGGATTTTTGCCTCTGTTGCCTTTGGACTTTCCATTAAATCACCTCTCCCTGCATTTGGGTCTACAAAAACCTCCACACAACCTGACAGATACCATTTAAAAGTCTATTGCTGTTCCTTTAATTCCTACAAAAATATTCAAGTCTTTCTAAAGGAATATTAGGATCAACTGGATCAAATGCAGCACTGAGGTCTAACAGATACAGTCAGGCTGTTCATTATGGTGTAAGTGATCACACACTTGTTTGGCAACTACTTACTCAAAACATTTAGATAGGAAACGAAGATTGGTTGTAGGTCTATATTTGACCAAGCCATCTGGTTCAAGAGACGATTTCTGAGGTAAAGGTTTTATTACAGCAACCCTTAATCCCAAACATGAGAAAAAAAGAACATGAGTAATTTGAGAAATACAAACAGCTCAGTTAAGAAATAGAGAGAGCTTTGAAGGTGATGGTAGCTGTAGAGTCCTTTGTCATTGGAGCACTATGTGCAGTAACCCCCACACTGGAGAAGTGGCTCCAACAGATACCTGGAAAAACAAGCTTGAAATGAAGAAATCACTCACCAAGATCAGGAGTACAAGGGGTGGGTGGTGCTGTTCCATCTCTGCCAGCAACCAAAGACCAGATGACACCATTAGAGTTAGGATAACAGAAGGAACACTTTAAAAAGAGGATGGTGCTATAACATAAGAAAGCTCCAGGGCACCCAAGAAAGTCCAGCAAGCACCAAGACCTTCTTGCACAGTTGTTTCAGGTGCAGGATGAGGCCACCACTAGTTGAGAGCACGCTCAAGATTGTCATCTATATATGTGTATATGTTTAAAAAAAGACCAGGTGTCAAGAAGGGCAAAGCAGAGCAAAGAACCCATTTCTCTCTATATAAAAAATAATAAAAAATAAATAAGTAGAGTTAGACATAAACTAATTAGGTAAATTTTGGTTTTGGAAAAGCTTAATGTTAGAGAAATTCCACCAATCCGTCTTTTTATAATAAAGGAATTGCCAACCCAGTCTCATTGGAAAATGTACCCCCACTACGTTGGTCCACACTGCAAAACGTAATGGAGGTACATTAATGGCCATTTTTTTGTGGTACTGTTACATTTCTTCTGCCTATACGCTTTCTATTGTTTTACGTCTTTGTTGGGATCTGGAGAAGTTCCTTCTTTCTCCAGCAGAGTTCGCCGTGGATCCTCCTGAGCTGAGCCTTCGACACACCTGAGGCGCATCTCATCATCAGGAGGATCCTCCAGTATATAACCGGCCTTCAGACCTTGCCTCAATGCCGCAGTGTTTATCCAGTTTGGTTAGCACCTGAGTACTTTCGTTGCTTCTGTTCCCTGGTTGTATTCTAATCCCTCTTGTCTCTGCTTACAGGAATCCAGTTTCCCTTGTAAGCTCTGGATGATCTTAACCTGCTTAGCCTGCCCTCTGAGCCAAACCTGAAGACTCTTTTCTGGATTCTCATGCTGCTCTGGACAAAGAGCTGGAAACCCAAAGTCAAGGTCTGCCCTCACGCTAGAAGCAAGATGCTGAAGCGGTTACTGAACTCTGCTGAAACTAAACAGTGTCTGGATCCAACAGTTCCTCTCTCAAAGCCAAACCCGGACTCATCAAGGTATAAATCAGAAACTCTCAAACTCAAACTCATCTGCTCCCAAGCTAACTGAACTGTCATCCTCACAGACTCCAGTGAACCTGCCCCCCCAGGCCTGAACCAGTTCCTGTGTTTAATCCATGTGCTTGTGCTTAAATAAACTTGTTAAACTTTTCATCAGTCTCCGTGGTGTTCTGCATACTGGGCTTTTCTGAAACCCATCATGACAGAACACTGCGGCCAAACACAAGGCCCAGCAGATCACCTCCGTCGTCGGTTGGAAGAGCAAGAGGCTCAAATTCATGGACACGCTCAGGCCCGTCGTGAGTTAAACACCCATATTGAAATACAGAACCAGATGATTCAAAGCTTTGCTAACAACTTGAGCAGTGCTAATGCCACGCCGGTAGCACAACCATTTCCGGGTCCAGTTCCGCCTCCGAGGTCACCGGCAGTGACGTCATCACCTGAGTTCCGACCTAGTCTTCCTGAAAAGTTTTCAGGTAATATGAAAGACTGTAAGGGATTTTTGTTTCAATGCCGTTTGATTTTTCAAAACTCTCCTGGCAGTTTCCCAAAGGATCATAAGAAAATAAATTTTATTTTGTCCCAATTGACCGGAAGAGCCCTAGAGTGGGCGGAGGCAAGGTTTGCCTCCGAAAAAAGCCTTAATTGTCAATACTCTGATTTTGTTTCTGAGTTTTCTCAAGTATTTAACCAAGAAACTGATCAAACAGTAGACTCTCGTGCTCTTTTGAATCTTAGACAGGGGAATTCTTCTGTAGCTGACTTCTCAATTAACTTCCGGGTCAAAGCCGCAGCTTCCGGATGGAATCAATGTGCCTTAAAGAGTGCTTATTTTAAGGCTTTAAACGAAAACATTAAAGATGAGCTCGCAACCCTCGACGAACCAGCAACTCTTGAGGAGTTAATCCGCCTGACAATTAGGCTGGATAACAGGATCCGAGCCAGATACAGCTCTAAACCAAGGAATCATGGTTTTTTCGATTCTGCCCCTGCTTGTAATAATGTGACTGTTTTTTCTGCTCCCACAGAACCTCTTTCCAAGCCGAGGTCTAAGACCCAGTCTCTCCCTTTGCCAGTTCAGGCCTCTCATGCAGTAGAAACGGAAGCCGAAGCCATGCAGGTTGGACATACGAGGCTTACTCCTGAGGAAAGGCTAAGACGTGTCAGGGGCAAGCTATGTATCTACTGTGGTGAGAGTGGCCATTTCATTGCTTCATGCCCAGCGAAATCAAAAGCCGGGGCCCGTCAGAGGTTCTGAGGAGTCTGACGGGCCATGTAAACTCTGAGAAATCTCCTCATCTGATGCTCCCAGCCACATTATTCTTCTCAGATCAGAATCTCACATTATCTGCCTTCATCGATTCAGGCTGTGAACGGAATTTAATAGACTCCAACCTGGTCCAGCAGCTACAGATTGAAACTATTCCTCTAACCCAGCCTCTTTGTGTCTCCGCTATTGATGGAAAGAAACTTCACCAAGTCACTCACTAAACACAACCCCTCGAGCTGTTGATCTCAGGTAACCATCGTGAAACCTTAACATTTTTTGTTTTTCCCTCTGCATGTTCCCCTCTGGTGCTCGGATTTGAATGGCTGGAACGACATAACCCCCATATAAACTGGACTGATCGTCATGTGGAATCTTGGTCGACCACATGTCATGAAACATGCCTCCGTTCGGCAGCTCCAGCTGTGAGGTCTCCTAGAGGTGGGGGGGAGATGGACTCTCCTGACCTTACTTCTGTCCCTTCTGAGTACCATGATTTGGCTCCTGTCTTCTGTAAGGTCAGTGCTACGTCCCTTCCACCACACAGACCATATGACTGTGCGTTTGAGCTATTACCTGGAGCGCCTCTACCCAGCAGTAGACTTTATAATATCTCCAAACCTGAACGAGAAACGATGGAGAAATATATTAATGAGTCGGTAGCTGCTGGAATATTTCGCCCCTCTTCGTCTCCATTGGGAGCTGGCTTCTTTTTTGTCGGCAAGAAGGATGGTTCACTAAGACCCTGTATCGACTACAGAGGCTTGAACCAAATCACTGTTAAAAATAAGTACCCACTTCCACTACTAGCATCAGCATTCGAACCAGTACAAGGGGCTACTGTCTTCACTAAGCTCGATTTAAGGAACGCCTATCACCTTCTCAGAATAAGAGAAGGAGATGAATGGAAGACAGCCTTTAAGAGTCCCCTGGGCCAGTTTGAGTATTTAGTCATGCTTTTTGGTCTCACTAACGCCCCTGCATGTTTTCAATCCTTAGTAAACGACGTTCTCAGAGACTTTTTGAATGTGTTCGTTTTTGTCTACATCGATGACATACTCATTTACTCCAAAGATCTTTCTGAGTATAAGAAGCATGTCCGCCTGGTTCTACAAAGATTACTGGAAAACAAACTTTTTGTCAAAGCCGAAAAATGCGAGTTTCATCAACCTTCAGTCACCTTTTTGGGGTTTGTGCTCGAGGGCGGGCAGGTTAAGCCATCTGAAGAAAAGATAAAAGCAGTTTTGGAGTGGCCGATTCCTGAAAACCGGAAACAGCTGCAGAGATTCCTGGGTTTCGCAAATTTCTATCGAAGATTCATCAGGAATTACAGTCAGACAGCTCTTCCACTAACTTCTCTTACTTCAGTCAAAAGAACCTTCCAATGGACCCCCGAGGCACAAACTGCATTTGATAAACTTAAGACTTTGTTTTCCAGAGCCCCAGTGTTAATCCAGCCCAATCCTTCAAAGCAATTCATCCTCGAAGTGGACGCTTCCAAATCTGGAGTAGGAGCAGTTTTATCTCAAAGACTCGATACGGATCAAAGGGTTCACCCATGTGCTTTTTTTCTCGTAGACTTTCCCCTGCTGAGCAAAACTACGACGTTGGTGACCGTGAACTCTTGGCCATCAAACTGGCATTGGAGGAGTGGAGACACTGGCTCGAGGGAGCTGAGCACCCGGTTCTTGTTTGCACTGATCACAAGAACCTAGCCTACATCCAATCTTTCAAACAAGCCAATCCTCGGCAGTCAAGGTGGTCACTTTTCTTCTCACGCTTCAATCTCATAATCTCTTACAGACCCGGATCCAAGAACATCAAACCCGATTCTCTCTCTCGTCTTTATTCCACTGATCAATCCGAGACGCCTGAACCTGTTCTTCCCCCTTCCTGCACTGTTGGAGTAGTTACCTGGGAAATCACCGACCTAATAAACTCTGCCCTGGCTTCTGAACCTGACCCGGGTAACGGTCCCCCAAACAGAACTTATGTCCCTTCTTCAGTGAGATCATGCCTGATACAGTGGATGCATACAGCCAAGTTTTCCGCTCATCCGGCGGTGAGCAGAACCATCGCCCTTATCTCTAGACGTTTCTGGTGGCCTACCCTGCACAAGGATGTCAAGGAATATGTTTGGCTTGCTCTACCTGTGCCAGAAACAAAACCTCACATCAACCACCCTCAGGTCTGTTGCATCCTCTTCCAGTTCCCACTCGTCCCTGGTCTCACATCGCTATTGACTTTGTCACTGGTCTTCCCATCTCCCGAGGTATGTCTACAATCTTTACCATCGTTGACCGATTTTCAAAATCCTGCCATTTAATCCCCCTCAGGAAGCTTCCCACGGCCTTTCAAACCGCCCAGCTCCTAGTAAAACATGTCTTTCGTCTTCATGGAATCCCCCAGGAAATTCTTTCGGACCGTGGACCCCAATTCATTTCTCAAGTTTGGAAAGCCTTCTGCTCAGCACTTAACTGTAAGTCTTCACTCACCTCAGGTTATCATCCACAGTCGAATGGCCAAACTGAAAGAATGAACCAGCAGCTCGAATCAACTGTTCTTTGTCTAACCTCCAATAACCCCACCGACTGGAGCCGACACCTCACATGGATTGAATACGCCCACAACTCTCTCAAGTCAGCTTCCACTGGCCAGTCACCTTTTCAGGTCAGTCTTGGTTATCAACCTCCTCTTTTTCCTGCAGACGAGAGAGAGATTTCGGTTCAATCAGTCAACCATCACATCCGTAGATGTCAACGTATCTGGAGAGACACCATTGCTACACTCAATCGCTCCTCGGAAACAAAAAAACGCTTCGCTGACTCAAGGAGACGTCCTGCCCCAGAGTACACCGTCGGTCAGGAGGTATGGCTCTCCACTCGGGACATTCCCCTCAAGGGGATGTCTCGTAAGCTATCTCCCAGATACATTGGTCCTTACAGGATTACCCAGGTTACAAACCCTTCAGCCATACGCCTGCAACTTCCCCCGACTCTTCGCATCCATCCCACGTTCCACGTCTCCCAAGTCAAGCCTGTGATCTCTAGTCCTTTGTGCCCTCCGTCCGACTCCCCTCCACCCGCCCTGGAAGTCGATGGACATCCTGCTTTCACCGTCCGCCGGATCGTGGACTCCCGTCGGCGAGGTCGCGGTTGGCAGTACCTCGTCGATTGGGAGGGCTACGGTCCGGAGGATCGCCAGTCGGTTCCTGGCTCCTACATCCTCGACCCATCTCTGATCGAGGAGTACGAGCGCTCCCTCCCGTCGACATCTTCTGGACCGCCAAGAGGCGGTCGTTGAGAGGGGGGTACTGTTGGGATCTGGAGAAGTTCCATCTTTCTCCAGCAGAGTTCGCCGTGGATCCTCCTGAGCTGAGCCTTCAACACACCTGAGGCGCATCTCATCATCAAGAGGATCCTCCAGTATATAACCGGCCTTCAGACCTTGCCTCAACGCCGCAGTGTTTATCCAGTTTGGTTAGCACCTGAGCCTAGCATCTCCTGAGTACTTTCGTTGCTTCTGTTCCCTGGTTGTATTCTAATCCCTCTTGTCTCTGCTTACAGGAATCCAGTTTCCCTTGTAAGCTCTGGATGAGCTTAACCTGCCGAGCCTGCCCTCTGAGCCAAACCTGAAGACTCTTCTCTGGATTCTCATGCTGCTCTGGACAAAGAGCTGGAAACCCAAAGTCAAGGTCTGCCCTCACGCTAGAAGCAAGACGCTGAAGCGGTTACTGAACTCTGCTGAAACTAAACAGTGTCTGGATCCAACAGTTCCTCTCTCAAAGCCAACCCGGACTCCTCAAGGTATAAATCAGAAACTCTCAAACTCAAACTCATCTGCTCCCAAGCTAACTGAACTGTCATCCTCACAGACTCCAGTGAACCTGCCCCCTCAGGCCTGAACCAGTTCCTGTGTTTAATCCATGTGCTTGTGCTTAAATAAACTTGTTAAACTTTTCATCAGTCTCCGTGGTGTTCTGCATAGTGGGCCTAGTCACGTGACTTTCAAGATTCCAGCTGGGAGAAGAAAAAAATATATATATATGTCCGACATTCGCTCATTTTTTTGTGGAAAGAGTAATAACTTGAGTTTGTTTTTGCATTAAAGGATTATTGGGAAATAAAGGAAATATAAAAGATATTTATAGATTAAGGAAAGCATTATTTATTTATCTTCAGAATATAAAATTAAAAAATAGAATTTAATAGATGTAAAACAATGTTGCTACACACTCATGAACAGTAGGTGGCGGTATACCCGCCCCTTCCCTAGAGCCCGGTGGGACCGAAAACATTTTGAATGGAAATCAAGGGGGAGAAATTAATAAACTTCTGGTCCCAGTCGCTCTCTGTCATTGATTCCAGATATGCTGGTTGTGTATTTAAATTGTTTTGTTTTTTTTGTTCCTCTTTGGTCAAAATCTGGTCAAAACCCATCAATGAGATCGAACCAAACAGGAAGTTAAATCCGGTAGATTTCCAAATAAAACACGTCCGAGCTTAACCCATGATCCTTTTTTTAACATTAGTTTCTCCCGTATGCCACGACGTAATGCATTGATCTGAAAATCAACCTCAGACGCAACGCACGCAGTGGCGAGGGTTTGATCCGTCAGATGGAGTTAAATCACAAAGAATTCAATGTTGCATCGGGGCGGCAGATAAATGCTAGGCGATGAGTAGCAGCCAAAACTTTGCAATTTCACATAATCCTGACGAGATCCGAAAAACCGTAGCAAAAACTAGCAAGCGGGTGATTATGTACGTTCACTAAGTAAATATTATGTAAATAAACCCTACACTTCTTGCTATAAATGTAATCAAAACCCATTTAAATGCAGAAACTGATTGAAATTATTGATTTTCCCACTAAAAGTTAGAGAAATCTCAGCCATGTTTATACCAATACATTACAGTTTCACATTATCTTGAAAAATCTAATTTTAATGCAAAAACAAACTCAAGTTATTAATCTTTCCACAAAAAAATGAGCGAATGTCGGCCATCTATATATATTTTTTTCTTCTCCCAGCTGGAATCTTGAAAGTCACGTGACTAGGACGTAAAACAATAGAAAGCGTATAGGCAGAAGAAATGTAACAGTACCACAAAAAAATGGCCATTAATGTACCTCCACTACGTTTTGCAGTGTGGACCAACGTAGTGGGGGTACATTTTCCCATGAGACTAGGTTGTGGGAATTGCCATTGTTCTCACTGCTTTTTCTTTCTTTTTTTGACTAAATAGGTAATTTATACATTGGCGCATACCTACATATAAAATATTCATTCTTCTGGCTAAGCTTTTACATCTGTTTATGCACGACCCATGCTTGCTTGTGCTGAAGCTGTAGATGCTGTTAAGAACCCAAATCACTTTATCTTTTCTCATGATGTTTGTCATTTTTGCACAATCACTCTTAAAGCAATAGTTCTCTTATGTCCCTTTTTAAGACAATAATTGGTTTATTTCATTGTAGCTGAAGTATAAAAAAGTGGGGTTGATCTAAGAGGAGCAGAGCAGTGTCATATAATAGATACTGTGTCCTGTAATTAGGCATCCATTCCCATATTAAAGTGTTGTAACTTTGGTTGAGCCATTTAGCCTGCTAATGACTCTCTAACAGTTTATTGATGCCACTTCTTCCATCACTTTTCTGACACTCACTTCTCAGCAACCCATTTCTTCTCTGCCCAGGGGGATTCCCCAAGAAGCCTTTGTCACTAATTAATTTAAATTAGGCCAGATCAAATGCATTCCAACTTTTCTCATATGAGCTGAAGTACCTAGGGGTATAAAATTCCAATTTAGAAACTTGAGGATTTCTGGTCCTCCCCTTCAACACTGCTAAATGAGAACCCCATATAAAGGCACTAATACATTGGAATAAAAGATCCTAATCTAGGAGTCATTGTGACATTATTGTCCAAATTGATTCATTCTAATTCAAGGCACCTGTATTAATGTATTGAATAGTCCAGCTTTAAATTCTTTACACCCAGACCCCTTTACTCACTTTGTCCAAATTCAATTAAATTAAATTCAGTTTATTTATATAGCCAATTTAGACAATTTAACCAGATCATACAGTCACATAATTATGTTGTGGTATTTTACCAGTAGATATATGATTAATATATATGATCAAAATATGATTAACTATAACCGGAAGTTGAGGTTAATTAATATATCATTCGAAATTGAGAGTAAAACCAATTAAATGTTATCAGTCAAATGATTATAACTGTAAACCACTAACTTACCAGGATTGTTGGCCTCTTCTGGATCCTCGCACTTCTGGATTGGCTGTTAAAAATCAAGTTATCTCCATCAATTTAGTAAATTAGGCTATGGCTATGAGCAGAATATTAATCACCAACAAGAAAACTGTCCCTATTTGTTCACCAAGAGGAGGGTGAGTCTGACCGGAGTGATAAATCATTTGCTGCTCAATAAGGTTAAAATATTGATGTTTTTATTTCTAACAATCAAGGATCATAATAAATGTAACATCTATGTAAACCCTATGCACTACAAGAAAATAAACGAGGTAGATCAAACAAATAATTTGGAAAGAGTGAAAAAGGGGTATATAAGGATGTACTCTATAGCTGCAACCAGTGAAAAAATGTAATGAGACTAAATAATACTACTTATACTTCAGCGATAGTATCAAGGTGTTACTTTATTGTATGTCTTGTACCATGTCCGTTGGTTGTGCTGTTCTTTTTGCATCTCTTTGCTGTCATGATCTGGTATGTTTGCTCTCCCTTAATTAGTTATTTCTTTCACCTGCCGTTTTCCCTCCCTGCCTCAATTATCATTTATTCCTCTCACCTGTTTCCTTTGGTTTATATTCTGTTCAGCCTGAGCATTCGGGGCCAGATCATTATTTGTTTTTCTGCTACTCTGTCCATTCTGTTTATTTCATGGTTCGTGTTTTTGATCCTGACGGCCAGTGGAAAGAGGGTTTTGTGTCTGTCTCGTCTCCTAATCGTCCACTGTTCCTCCCCTGCTGAGTCCTCAGGGTTTTTGGCTCTATACGCAGGGAGGTTCAGTTTTTATCCCAGTAAGCCTGGCTCCAAGGAGGAGACCAGTTTAAAGGTCCTGCATCAAGTTCTGGTTCCACGTCCTGTCTCTGCTACCCTCTGCCACTGTGCCTGCCCGTCTGCAGCTGATCCTGTCTGCTCCTCTGCGCCTGACCGCCTGGTCACGCTTCCGGACCCTGTCAGACTCTGAACCCGCCTGGGAGCTCTAGGATGCCTGAAAGCCTGGATCCTACCTTTTCTGTCTGTCCCTGTCTGTTCTGTATACCTGACCAGGATCGGCTTCATGCAAGACCTCTGGAACTGCAGCACTGGGGACATTCTTGGACTGGACTGTTAGGTAATCCAGGTAAGTGACCAACTCAGATAATCATCTGTCAGGTGATTGTGGTCACTTACCTCTGTTTCTCCCACTAACAGAGTGTCTGTGATTGGACGGTGCCCCGCCCCCCACCTGCAGTTGCTGCGTGCCACAGATCTTAGCAGCTCCCCTTTTAGTTTAGTCCTTCATTTAATAAACGTTTTGAACTTGCCTACTGACTGTCTCTCCTTGAATCCTGGGTCCATCTGTCCTCGTTTCATGACATTTGCAGGTGATGAAGCAGATTGAAAATGTTTTATCATTATCTCCCTTTTATCTCCTCTTTCTTTCACCTTTTCTCCCTTTTTCTGTTTTTCCTTTCCTGTTCTACCTACATTGCAGTGTCCAAATAATCTGTAAAACTCCCTGCATAATTATAATAAAGCGGAACACTATAGCAATAGCCGTAATGCTCTACTTGTGAAAGTAAAATCTGTTCTTTTTGTTCTTTCTGGGCTCTTTTTGGCTTCAAGACAATTATCTTATGCCACATTGCCAGACAGGACACTGTATAAAAAAAAAAAAAGAATGATGGCGACTTCTTCTTGTTTTGTTTCTAAAAGTGCTTGTAAGTAGTTGAAAGTTTATGTCTAAGACCATCTCCTCCGTAGCAAGTTTTTTTTTCTTCAGTTTAACAAAGATGGCTTTCTTAACCCCTCACTCTAACCATCTTCCTTGGCCAGAATATGGACACTGTTGTCCTCAAGGACACTTTAGCCTTCAGGTGTAGGTGAACAGCTGAGTCCTGTCTTGAGGAGCTGGTCCTCATGTGTTTAACCATGTGCAATGTAGCAGTTGCTTGGTCTCTCCAATGTCTGTGCCCCCCACTACACTAAGTGATGGAGCTAATCAAAGGAGCACAGAGAGATCGGTCAGATGGGGATGCAGATGCTGTCTCAAGATTAATATGATCCAACAACAGATCTCTATACTGATTGATGCTGAGTTTTTCCTTACTTTTCCAATTCATGAGGATAGTTTTCTTTGCGATACATAACGTAGTGAAAGCTATGCAAACTATGATTTTTTCCCCAGAGAGCTTCCTTCAAAGTCACCCAGCAAGCAAACTGAAGGGGAAAATGAAATTTTACAACCCAGGCACAGTGATAAGTCCTTACATACCTGTACCCAAAACCTCTGAACCGGCGTGCATAACCATAACGCGTGAATATAATTATCGAGATGATTGCCTGTGCACTGTGGACAGATGTTAGATTGTGAAAAACCCTTCTGTTTTGTCTGCATTCAGGAGCAGAAAGTTAAGAATCATCCATGTTATTATGTCTTCAGACATGCCTGTAATCTATGTAATGGGTTAGCTTCATCTGGATTTATAGACAGATATAGCTGGGTATCATCAGCATAACAGTGGAAATTAATCCCATGCTGTCTAATAATTCTACCGATCTTCCCTATGGCAATGGCCGCGGGAAGTGGGGGTGCTGCAGCACCCCCTAGTGGTGAGAGCCTCTCCGGAATGACCAAGCTTCTCACCCTGTCCTAGCACTGATCCCTGTGGTACTCCACAGGTAACCTTTGAGCATGAGGAAGATCTGCCATTAACATGAACAAACTGAAATCGATCAGATAGATAAGATTTAAACCAGTCTAGAGCTGTTCCTTTAATTCCAACAAAATATTCAAGTCTTTCTAAAAGAATATTATGATCAACTGAATCAAATGCACCACTGAGATCCAACAGGACGAGCACAGATACAAGTCCATTATCTGAGGCCATGAGAATATCATTAGTGACTTTCACCAGAGCTGTTTCAGTGCTATGATGAGCTCTAAAGCCTGTAACAGAGATAGATTTATCACATCTAAAATGGAGAAAGAAATCAAAGGGAATACCTCCTTAAATAACCTGGTTGGAACTGGATCTAACATACAAGTTGAAGACTTAGATGAAGACAATAATTTTGCCATCTCTGTAAGTTCAACTGGATCAAAGCAGTCTAAACTTGGTTCAGATTCCATGACTACCTCTGATGCTGCCCCACCCTCCAGAGACAAACCAATTGCATATAGAAGAGTGCTAATGATATTATTTTTAATAAGATCAATCTTATTTATAAAGAATCCCATAAAATCATTGCTGCTAAGAGCAGGTGGAATGGACGGTTCAACAGAGCTATGGCTCTGGGTGAGTTTGGCAACTGTATTAATAAGAAATCTAGGATTATTCTTATTCTCCTCTATTAATGAGGAGAAGTTTGCTGCTCTTGCTTTACAAAGGGTCCTCTTATACAGCAGTAAACTATTTTTCCAGACTAGGTAGGATTCCCGGCCTGTGGAGCGATATTTTCTCTCCAGTTTTAACATCTTGCTTCAAAGTTCGCAGTTCTGTATTAAACCAAGGAGCAAGCTTTCTAGTTCTAATGGTGTTCATTTTCAAATGAGCTGCATTGTCTAAGGCGGTACGCAGAGAACTAGCAACCCCATCAACAAAACTATGAACCTGGGAAGGGGAATAATCTTAGGTTTTGCACTCTGCAGCACTGCTCAGCGACACAGAGGAGAGAGAAAGTGAAGCAGATTCTTTAAAATGTATAACTGCACTATCTGATAATGATCTACTAAAGTGAAACCTTCTTTTGGGGGAGGAGAACTCTGTTAAAGTAATCCTGAAGGTTATTAGAAAGTGGTCAGAGAGGACAGGGTTGTGAGGAAATACCGTTATTTCTTCACATTCTATGCCGTATGTCAGCACAAGATCCAAAGTATGAAGATGAGAATGTGTGGGACTATTCACATTTTGAACAAAGCCAATAGCATCTAAGATAGCATTAAAGGCTGCTCTTAAGCTATCGCCTTCAATGTTAGCATGGATGTTAAAATCTCCCACTATGATGACCCTGTAAGTATTTAATACCAAATCAGAAAGGAACTCTGAAAACTCATCTAAAAATTCAGAGTAAGGACCTGGTGGACGATACAAAGTTACAACAAGAAGAGGTTTTCTTGGTTTGAAATTTGGATCAGGGAAATTAGGGGTAAATGTTCAAAAGAGTTGTAAGATGGGTGATGGTTTATTTGGGATTACTGAAAATAGGTAGTTAATTCTAGGTAAGACCATCATTCTAGTTTTATTTTACGGATTTTACCTAATGTTTCCTTATCTAGCGAGCTTTCTAGTAACTTAATTTTTCCTCTAATTCCTGGATCTTTTTTTGTTGTAACCTTTTTTATGAGATGAGAAAGTAATTATTATACAGTGGGGCAAAAAAGTATTTAGTCAGCCACCAATAGTGCAAGTTCTCCCACTTAAAAAGATGAGAGAGGCCGGTAATTTTCATCATAGATATACCTCAACTATGAGAGACAATATGAGAAAAAAAATCCAGAAAATCACATTGTCTGATTTTTAAAGAATTTATTTGCAAAATATGGTGGAAAATAAGTATTTGGTCAATAACAAAAGTTCATCTCAATACTTTGTTATATACCCTTTGTTGGCAATGACAGAGATCAAACGTTTTCTGTAAGTCTTCACAAGGTTTTCACACACTGTTGCTGGTATTTTGGCCCATTCCTCCATGCAGATCTCCTCTAGAGCAGTGATGTTCTGGGGCTGTCGCTGGGCAACACGGACTTTCAACTCCGTCCGAAGATTTTTTATGGGGTTGAGATCTAGAGACTGGCTAGGCCACTCCAGGACCTTGAAATGCTTCTAACGAAGCCACTCCTTCGTTACCCGGGCGGTGTGTTTGGGATCATTGTCATGCTGAAAGACCCAGCCACGTTTCATCTTCAATGCCCTTGCTGATGGAAGGAGGTTTTCACTCAAAATTTGACGATACATGGCCCCATTCTTCGTCCTGGTCCCAAAGCATGATGTTTCCACCCCCATGCTTTACTGTAGGTATGGTGTTCTTTGGATGCAACTCAGCATTCTCTCTCCTCCAAACACGACGAGTAGAGTTTTTACCAAAAAGTTCTATTTTGGTTTCATCTGACCATATGATATTCTCCCAGTCATGGTCTGGATCATCCAAATGCTCTCTAGCAAACTTTAGACGGGCCTTGACATGTACTGGCTTAAGCAGGGGGACACGTCTGGCACTGCAGGATTTGAGTCCCTGGCGGTGTAGTGTGTTACTGATGGTAGCCTTTGTTACTTTGGTCTCAGCTCTCTGCAGGTCATTCACTAGGTCCCCCCGTGTGGTTCTGGGATTTTTACTCACCGTTCTTGTGATCATTTTGACCCCACGGGGTGAGATCTTGCGTGGAGCCCCAGATCGAGGAAGATTATCAGTGGTCTTGTATGTTTTCCATTTTCTAATAATTGATCCCACAGTTGATTTCTTAACACCAAGCTGTTTACCTATTGCAGATTCAGACTTCCCAGCCTGGTGCAGGTCTATAATTTGGTTTCGGGTGTCCTTTGACAGCTCTCTAGTTTTGGCCATGGTGGAGTTTAGAGTGTGACTGTTTGAGGTTGTGGACAGGTGTCTTTTATACTGATAACGGGTTCAAACAGGTGCCATTAATGAAGGTAACGAGTGGAGGACAGAGGAGCCTCTTACAAAAGAAGTTACAGGTCTGTGAGAGCCAGAAATCTTGCTTGTTTGTAACTGACCAAATACTTATTTTCCACCATATTTTGCAAATAAATTATTTAAAAATCAGACAATGTGATTTCACTGGATTTTTCAGCCCATCGGCTGGATCGCACCCCCTTCATGGGTGATGGACTGAACTGTAAAACTAGGTAAGTGACTCACTGAGATCATAATTTTCTGTCATGATCGTGGTCACTTATGTGTGTTTCTCCTGCAGTATCTGAGAGTCGCAGATCCAACAGCTCCTCTTTAGTTTTGTTTGCTTTTGTTTTAATAAACTGTTTGAACGTTCCTACTGACTGTCTCACCTTGAAAACTGGGTCCATCTGTCCAGTTTGATGACACTGATTTGGTATTAAATACTGACAGGGTCATCATAGTGGGAGATATTAACATCCATGCTAACATTGAAGGCGATAGCTTAAGAGCAGCCTTTAATGCTATCTTAGATGCTATTGGCTTTGTTCAAAATGTGAATAGTCCCACACATTCTCATCTTCATACTTTGGATCTTGTGCTGACATACGGCATAGAATGTGAAGAAATAACGGTATTTCCTCACAACCCTGTCCTCTCTGACCACTTTCTAATAACCTTCAGGATTACTTTAACAGAGTTCTCCTCCCCCAAAAGAAGGTTACATTTTAGTAGATCTTTATCCGATAGTGCAGTTATACATTTTAAAGAATCTGCTTCACTTTCTCTCTCCTCTGTGTCGCTGAGCAGTGCTGCAGAGTGCAAAACCTAAGATTATTCCCCTTCCCAGGTTCATAGTTTTGTTGATGGGGTTGCTAGTTCTCTGCGTACCGCCTTAGACAATGCAGCTCATTTGAAAATGAACACCATTAGAACTAGAAAGCTTGCTCCTTGGTTTAATACAGAACTGCGAACTTTGAAGCAAGATGTTAAAACTGGAGAGAAAATATCGCTCCACAGGCCGGGAATCCTACCTAGTCTGGAAAAATAGTTTACTGCTGTATAAGAGGACCCTTTGTAAAGCAAGAGCAGCAAACTTCTCCTCATTAATAGAGGAGAATAAGAATAATCCTAGATTTCTTATTAATACAGTTGCCAAACTCACCCAGAGCCATAGCTCTGTTGAACCGTCCATTCCACCTGCTCTTAGCAGCAATGATTTTATGGGATTCTTTATCAATAAGATTGATCTTATTAAAAATAATATCATTAGCACTCTTCTATACGCAATTGGTTTGTCTCTGGAGGGTGGGGCAGCATCAGAGGTAGTCATGGAATCTGAACCAAGTTTAGACTGCTTTGATCCAGTTGAACTTTCAGAGTTAGCAAAACTATTGTCTTCATCTAAGCCTTCAACTTGGATGTTAGATCCAGTTCCAACCAGGTTATTTAAGTAGGTATTCCCTTTGATCTCCTCCTCCATTTTAGATGTGATTAATCTATCTCTGTTACAGGGATATGTACCAAAGGCTTTTAAGGTTGCTGGAATTAAACCTCTGCTTAAGAAACCGTCTCTTGACCCAGATGACCAATATGGTCCAATCTTTCTTTCTGATCTAAAATTCCTGAGAAAGTAGTTGCCAAACAAGTTTGCGATCACTTCCACCATAATGAACTTTTTGAAGAGTTTCAGTCTGGCTTTAGAGCTCATCATAGCACTGAAACAGCTCTGGTGAAAGTCACTAATGATATTCTCATGGCCTCAGATAATGGACTTGTATCTGTGCTCGTCCTGTTGGATCTCAGTGCTGCATTTGATACAGTTGATCATAATATTCTTTTAGAAAGACTTGAATATTTTGTTGGAATTAAAGGAATAGCTCTAGACTGGTTTAAATCTGATCTATCTGATCGAATTCAGTTTGTTCACGTTAATGACAGATCTTCCTCATGCTCAAAGGTTACCTGTGGAGTACCACAGGGATCAGAGTCTCTGAAAAAGAAGCTGATTAGCCAGTCACTTCATTTGGATGGGATTAAACTGATATCAGATAATAAAGTAAAAAATCTTGGTGTTGTTTTTGATCAGGACCTGTCATTTAAATCCCATATCAAAGAGGTTTCTAGAATTTCCTTCTTTCATCTTTGGAATATTGCAAAAATGAGAAATTTCCTGTCCAGGGGTGATGCTGAGAAACTAGTCCATGCATTTGTTACTTCAAGGCTGGACTATTGTAATTCTTTACTATCAGGAAGTCCACAAACTGTAGTTAAAAGCCTTCAGCTGATCCAAAATGCTGCAGCCAGAGTTCTAATGAAAATGAAAAAGAGAGATCATATCTCTCCTATCCTGGCTTCTCTTCAGTGGCTTCCTGTTAAATCCAGAATAGAATTTAAAATCCTCCTTCTCACATATAAAGCCTTAAATGGCCAAGCTCCATCTGATATCAGAGGTCTGATTGTTCCTTATGTTCCTAACAGAGCACTTCGCTCTCAATCTGCAGGTTTACTAGTGGTTCCTAGAATTTCTAAAAGTAGAATGGGAGGCAGATCTTTTAGTTATCAGGCTCCTCTCCTGTGGAACCAACTACCAGTTTTAGTCCGTGAGGCAGACACCCTGTCTACTTTTAAGGCTAGGCTTAAAACTTTCCTTTTTGATAAAGCTTCTAGTTAGAGTGGCTCAGGTTATGCTGAGCTATCTCTATAGTTCTGCTGCTATAGGCTTAGACTGCTGGAGGACATAGGGACCCCTTTTTCATCATTCTGCTTCATTCTATCTCTCTTCTCCCACTCTGCAGAATCTGTTAGTTCAATCTCTAACGTTCTGCTCTCTCTGCTTTTTCTCATAGTAGCTTCATCTGGTCTGTTCCTGTTTGGCTGTGACTCCATCCTGGAGAGAAATATCAGCTGTGCTGCTGCCATCAACACCTTTGTTTCTAGATGTTGGAGCTTGGCCTGTTTTCCAGTGTAGTCCTGTTTCTCTGACTGTCACTAACTGGATGTGCTCTCTTCATCCTCTGACATGGGAGCTGGCTCGGAGCTCGTCTGCCTGGCTGTGTGTTTCCTGGACGGGGCCGCCTGTGGAGCTGGTTGACAGTTGCCTTTTGTATCTATGCTTCTTTTTCTATGTCTGCTTCTGTCTCCTTGAACCCCAGTGGGCCTCAGCAGATGGCCGCTCACACTGAGCCTGGTTCTGCTGGAGGTTCCTTCCTGTTAAAAGGGAGTTTTTCCTCTCCACTGTCGCTACAAGCATGCTTAGTGTGAGGGATTGCTGAAGAGTCAGTGAGTCAATGCAATCAGCTGGTTTTCCTTAGAAAGAAAACTTTGAATCAATCTGACTGGATGATCTGGTGAACTGGAAAGTGACCTGAGATGACATGATGTGAATTGGAGCTATAGAAATAAACTGAATGGAATTGAATTGAATCTTCCCGGGAGAACTATGTTTCTGTTCACTGCGTTTATGTGGTCTGTGAAGGTGCTGATGACCTTAGTCTTTCATTTTACCTATGTATCATCAATGTATCTGAACCAGTGACTGGGTTTTGTTCCCATGTATGAGTGTAGAGCTCTGCTTTCCACTTCTTCCATATCTGTTAGATGTAGTCAGTTTTCAGATTATTCCATAGTACGTTCTTGAAGTAAACACATCCTCACTGTCGATACTTCTTCTTTGGTGGGGTAGTAAAAAGAGATGTGACATCATAGGTCTCATCCGTGTCCAGTGTCAGGTCCTTTATCCTGTTGAAAAAGAGCTGTGAGATTTAGCAATGTGATGTGGTGAGTAGTAGCAACCAAAGGAGTGACGATGGAAGCAAGATATTTGGTAATGTTGAAAGTGACAAAGTTAATGCTGCTAATGATTGGCCTGAGAGGAGCTCCTTCCTCGTTTAGCTGTTTGCAATTAGAAAAAAAAGCATATAGTTTGATTTATCTACATTAAGTATTAATGAGCTGAATTAAAATGGACTCAATAGACTCTAAAGCTGACTGTAATACCGCCAGTGATTTTCAAGCTGAAAAAGGGAAACTGCACATTACTGTGCCATCAGCATACGACTAACATATAGTATCACATACATTGTCATTTGCATAAATTGTGAACAACAGTGACCCTAGTATGGATCACGAAGAACATTCCCCTTGCTCAAGGGGAAACCTCCACATGATCCGTTCAAGTCCTCTTCAGGAAAACCCGGTGACAGTCCGCTCCATTGCTCCTCTGGACCCAACGTTACTCCGCCTGTCTGCCCTCCAACAAGTTCTTTAATCTCTGGATAAGACCCCACAAACTGGATCCAAAGATTAACCAAGAGTTCCCCAAACGTGAGTGCCTCTCCTGGAAATTACAAGCCTCAGTCTATTTTCCTACGGTCCCTGAACTGATCATTGTGATCTCCCTTTCAGAGTTTCCGGTTCCGGTTCACCAGTCCGCTGATGTCCAACAGTGTTACCCAGCTGTATATCTCTCAGTCTGTGTTTTTGTAAACCACAATAAACCTGTTAAATTTTTCCCTTGGCTGCTGAGTGTGTTTCTGCATGTGGGTCAGATCCTTAAAGCCCATCATGACACAGCGATCTGAACACACTGAGCTCTACCTGATAAATAATTGAAAGAGCCTTAGTGATGTTACTGACCACTTCAAGAGCAGCGGTTATTGTGCTGTGATGTTTTATCTGACTAATTTTGGTAAATGACATCATGAGCATCTAAAAAGCAATGAAGTTGTTTTATAACCAGCTTTTGTAAAACTTTAATATTTGCCTATGATTACTAATTGCATGGGGATCACCAAATGTAAACAATGCAAGAATAAACACTGACTTGCATATTCTTGGAATTTCATTTTCAGAAATTGTTAAATTAGAAATGTGACACAGAGGTTCTGATATAAAATCTGCAACAAAGCTCAATCAGATGCGCTCAAGATTGTCAGAGTTAGCAGGTTTACTTTGATCCACCAGCGATACTGAGCTCCTCTACATCAACTGGCTAAAGATCAAACCCCTGACCCTGGCATAAGCAGGTGGTGACTGAGAATTACCTCTCTGAATGTTGGACTGATGAGGATATGAATCAGATTTCTCAAAGACAAATTGCTCACTGAAATAATTATTGAGATATCTGGTATAACAGTTAGAATATGTTTATATTTCATGACGCAAACAGCAAAATTTTCAATAACCTCATTAGGAAATGAAGATTTTACTGTTTTCCAACAATTCTCAGGATTTTACTATTATTTTGTTTTTTTTAGTACTTTTATCAACATAGTAATCAGACTTGGCCTTCTTTACAAGAAAAGTAAATTGATTTCAGAGTTATAAGAAAAAACAACCAGCCACTTTGGGATTTAGTAGTTTTGGCTTTTGCCCAGGCAGCATCCCTGCTTTAAGTGGAGAAAGTCAGGGAAAAAACACCAGTGGTTTTGATTTCTGTCCATCACCCTGAATTTACAGAGTGGGGCATGTTTATTTGCAATATCACTAAAAGCTTCATGGACCAATTAAAATGGCATAAATCATGATTAAAATCCTGCTCACCATATTGATTATAATCTTGCTTTAAACTAATATGTGCCCTTAATTTTGAGACGTTTGCTTATTTAATATTGGCAACACTACAGTGATGGCTTATATCATTTGCAAAATTGCCAATGTGTGAATATCATTCAGGCAAATTATTCAGGAACAAATCAAGAAGTGTGGATTTCTGAGGACACTTCAAGTTTGGGGATTTATTATTAACTATTAACTAATTTCGTAAGGTTAAAATAGTCCAACAAAGACTCAAAACTATCAGATACCTGGATGCACCTCATTAAATGTTAAAGCTAGTAGAGGCTGGCTGCTGGAAGACAAGTGGAGGCTAGCTGCAAAGCTAATGGAGCCATCTGCAAAAAGCTAGAGTAGAATAGCTGCTGTAAGGCTGTTGGAGGCAAGATGCTGCCAGGCTCATGGATTACTGACTTTCCTTTCAGTTTGGAAAAAAAAAATTAAAAAAATCATAATTTTACATTATGTTACTTCAAAACAAAATAATTTCTTGAAAAACGAATCTTTTCCTTTATTACTACAAATAAAATTTCATTTTATTTGTAGTAATATAATTTGATTGACAAATGATTTAAAATATTATGAGCAAAGTGATTTTCTTTTTCATTTGTTTAAAAAACATACAAACCTCTAGTAAGAAATTATTGTTATTAGTAAGGTTACAGAAGGCTGTCTCAATCAGTTTGACTTACTTACAGTCTATGTTTTACGGTAATTCATCATGAGATGCAAAAATGACCACCGTAAATCCTGGCAGTCTCTCATTGGTTTTTGGCACTGACTGTACCGTTTTTTACTTGATCGTATTCAAATCCGCAGAAAATCCCGCTTCACAAAGATAGGATGTAATAGACAGGATGAGTCCTAACCTGTGTCAAGAGGCACAGATGCACCGACTGATGGAATTGGGGGAGAATACCGCAATTTTTGTATATTTTTCAAAATAAAACATCACTCAGACTCTGATCGTTGATAAATTATTCTGTGCGGCCCGGTACCAAATGACCGACGGACCGGTACCGGTCCGCGGCCCGGTGGTTGGAGACCGCTGCTCTAAACCACAACCAAATCTTGACAGAATCTATGTGCTAATATCTCTCAGAAAACCTTCTTCTCATACAGTTTCAGGGTAGCTTAACAACAGCTTATTCTACTAAACCACAAGATTTGTGAACTCAAATGAAAATCCAGCCCCACTTTGCCAACCCTTCCCTCTACACCACTCATCCAAGGCCATTTTTCCCTTCTTTCTATTTTTGACAACTAAAAATTATTTCCTGATATGGTAGTATGCTTACAGTATGTTCTTCAGTTTTTGACATTGTTCATGTCTTCTATAAGCAGCTTTAATTCTCTCTTTTAATGTTATATTCTGCTTATTATATGAGGATATTTGTTTCATTTTATTTTCCTCAGCCTTTGCAACAATCTACAGCAGTTTGATTCATGAACAGCAGGGGGCTCAGTGGATAATAGAATGATAGTAGGAGTGTGACATAAAGAAGGACACTGGCACCCAGAAGGATATAAAGGCCTCACCTCACATGCAAAACATGCAAACACACAGACCAGGATTAACCTCTAATTCAACCACAATTGGCACGTATGACCCCAACCCATCACCCCCCCTTCCTTATTCAAGTTCCTGCTACTCACCATCCTAACAGGGATTAGGCTTAATGAACCAGAAGGAGTTAACAATAAATAATTGAGGACTGAACAGTTTGTTTCACAGCCTTTCTTCATATTCTGTCTAAAAAAGGTGTAATCTACTTGACAATGAAAGGTTTGGGGCAGACAGGAATGTAAGGTTCACGCCCACACACTCATTCAGCATTGCTTTGGACTGATGCCGCCTGGAGACCATCTGCTGCCATCAGTATACCAACCATAAGCTGTTCTTCCAGCTGCCCTCTAGGAAGAAGATTCGCAGCATCCGATGCAGGTCCAGCAGGTTCTGAAGCAGCTTCTGAAACACTGACATCAGACAGCTAATCTAAATCATGTCTCAGACTCTGCATCACACTGATAACAACAAACCAAAATACTGCATATTTGCACCATAGATATTAATGCTCTATATTTCCATATCAATGTGTTTTTTGCACCATGTTTTTTCTCCCTCACTGTTTACATTTGATCACTGCTGCACTTTATGGATGGAAATGTCATGAGAGGTGTACCAAACAAAATCTCCTTTTGTGTGCACTAAATGAAAATAAAAGTTATCCAATTCTAAGTCTAAATCTAAGTCATTGTTCATACAGTTTGATAAAGAAGGAAAAGGGATTTTTGGTTTTCTTGTTCCGTTATTATTATGTTAGCAAAAATCTATTTTATAGACCACTGATAAATAGAAACTGAAATATATTTGAAAGCAGTGATCTGGACAGTTAGCTTAAATGTAGCCACATAGTAGGAAATTTATATATTTGTTGATAGTTTGTGCAATTTTAAATGGTGTCCCTGTAAATATTTGTTTCTCTTTGACTGTATCAATGTGTCTGTGCCAAGATGGAAGCAGATTTCCTAAGTTGTGTTGATCATCCATCCATAACTTAGTCAGGATGGTCAGATTATGTTGAAAAAAATGAGAGTAATAACAGGCAAACAGGCTCCGTGGGCCTTTCCTCAACTTGTCCTAGAAATTCTGTCTGTGGCTGAATTGAACTGGCTTTCCTCACTGATTTGTTTGTGTTTTCATTTCTGTGTTTATGGCTCGTGATACAATGAAGGAAGCTGCTCACCCACATCAATGTTTCATCCTGCATTTGTATTTACTCTCGTCTCAAAGGGAAAACTGCACATTCCTCTTCCCTGCCCATGTTTTTTAATTGAAGTGCTACACACATGCAGACGTGACTGTGTTCAAGTGTGTGTTTGGGTACACTTGTTTCTGTTTCCGTGTGGGGACTGTCTAAGGACAATTATTTTATTAGATATGATATATTGTTGGGTGTTGGGTTCATTGGCTTCTCTTTATTTTTCTTAGGTGTGAGTGTGAATGGTTGTTTGTCCTGTTTGTCTCTGTGTTGCCCTGCGATGGACTGGAGACCTGTCCAGGGTGGACCCCGCCTCTCACCCATAGACAGCTGTAGATAGACACCAGCACCCCTCGCGACCCCACTTGGGATTAAGGGTGTTAGAAGATGGATAGATGGATGGATATTGTTGGGACGTAGAGGTAGTTGTGGGAACAATTCTATGGGTCTGAATGAGGAAGGTTCTCTTCTTGGGTTTGGGGTTAAGCTTAGGTCTAAGGTGTGAATTCAGTTTAGGTTTATATTTATATATACTGATTGAACAGTAAACAATTATTCAAAAAACACATATTTCTTATTTCTGACCTGGTATTTATGACTATGTTCATTTATAAAAGGACAACATTAAAAAAAGTTTTTTGTTTGATAGATAAAGATATAACGTACTTTATTCATAAGAAGTGAACGCTACAATAATTAATTGACTTGAAGATGTGACATAGTTTGTGAAGGAAATGTAAGAAATACTCTGTACACTCACACATAGTGTTTTCATGTTTTATGGGGACTTTTCATTACGCCTAACCCTAACCGTTCCCAATATGCACCGATCCCCATACTCCTGGGGGGGGTGGGGGTTTTCATCTCAAGCTCAGTTCCTCCAAGTATCTCAGCTATCTTTCTGATGTTTCTCCATGTCTCTGTTGGAGCCTCTTCTGCAGTGTTGGGGTTTCTGACCATGGTGCTCCAATGACCATGGGCTCTATAGCTGCCTTCACTTTCCAGGCTCTGTTTAGTTCTTCCCTGAGGCCTTGGTATTTCTCCAGTTTCTCCTGTTCATTTTTCATGATGTTTCCATCATCTGGGATGGCCTCTTCCATCACTATGGCCATCCTATGTTGCGGATCAATGATCTCAATCGTTGGCCCCAACCAGGGGTGCCCAACCAGTCGATCGCGGCCTACCAGTCAATCGTGGGCGGAGTTTCAGTCGATTGCGAGAAGTTTTACAATGTAGACCTATTAATGGCTATGACAATGGCTGGGCATGGTTTGCCACGGTTGCTAGGTTGTTACCAGGGACTCTAAAGCGCGAAGAAGAATCTGCAGAGATAATGAGATAATGACATCTATCACAACTGATGGGGCTCCATCTATGGTTGGGCGCACTACTGGATTCGTTGCTCTGTTCAAGCTGTCTGAAACTTTCCCAGTTTTTGGAGCTACCGCTGAATCATTCATCAACAACAGCTGTATGCGCAGCTATATATCTATATATCTATATATATATATATATATATATATATATATATATATATATATATATATGTCAGGACTCAGCCGACAGGGCCGTGCAGTTTCTGCCGGTTCTGCTTCTTTCTGCTTTCTCCGCAGGTGTTTGCAGTAGACAGGTGGGCAGGGCGCACACACCTGTGGCTGGTTGAGCTGCGTCTGATCGCACTATAAGAGCAGCATCAGACAGCAGGAGGACGCCAGAGTGTTAACCGTAGTGGTACGACTAAGGCCACAGTCTCTCTACTGAGTTCAGACTTCCCTCGTTAACCCAAACCTCTGTGTTCCCCAGGTTACCTCTCGATCGCCTTTCAGAGGGTCCCACTCGTGCTGACTCCAGGGTCTGAGTTCCCACAGGGTCCTCCCTTTCTCCTGGCTCAAAGCAAGGTGCTTCGAGCCACTCTGGTTTCTCCTGCTGCCCCGGATCATTAAGTAAGCGCAGCTCTGTCACCCTCAAGCCCGAGCCTCACCTGTCACTGAGACACCTGCCACCAGCTCCATCGATCAGAGCCTGAGTCCGCTCCGTCCTCCCCCGGTTAGGTTGCTGCATCCGGTGGTAAGCTCACGTTCCTCCGTTCATTTTTGCCTGATCGCCCTTTCCGGCTAATCACCTACTTCTCCTTTCAGAAGTCGAACGGGTCCCGGTGCTGTGGCTTCCCCGTCGACTCCGTTGCTTCCATTTTCTCTCTATCAATAAACAGTTAACTGATCCCTGTTGCCGTGTGTGTTCTGCATGTGGGCTAAATACGTTCAGCCGAACATGACAGAAGAACACTCTGGCCAGACAGACCCAGCGGACACATTCGGCAGGGCGTTAAATGCCCAGCAGGATCAGATTCGGGGATTAGAGTCCACTGTTCTAGCCGTTCAGAATCAGCTGCAGGGCGTAGCCGCCCAGCTCAATAAGCTGACAGGTTTACTGAGTGCAAGCGCTCAGCCTGCAGCCTCTGCACAGCCCGACCCCGCCCCCGGTCCAGCGCCAGCTGATTCGTTTTCACCTGTCCCTGAGACTTTTTCTCCCAGTCCTGAGAAATTCTCCGGAGACAGTGTAGATTGTTCTGGTTTTCTCTTCCAATGCTCCCTGGCTTTAAATCGTAGTCCAAGCTCTTTTCCCCATGACGACTCCAAAATAGCCTTTATTTTGCGCCTTCTCACCGGGAGAGCCCTCAGATGGGCGGAATCCCGTTTTCCAGACTGCAGAAGATTCCGCTTCTCATTTAGTGAATTCATAACAGAATTCAAGATGGTTTTCGCTGCCGAGTCGGATGAGACGACTGATTCCCGACGCCTCCTCGCCCTCAGGCAGCGGGGAAAGCGCGTTGCAGACTTCGCAATTGAGTTTAGAACTCTTGCGGCTGCAGCTGGCTGGGAAGAGCGCGCGCTTAAGACTGTGTTTTTTCAGGCTCTAGACGAGCCACTAAAGGATGAATTAGCCTGTCTAGAGGTGCCCGCCTCTCTAAATGAGTTAATCTCCCTTGCGGTTAGATTAGATAACCGTCTAAGGGGAAGGTTTAGAGGACGAGCTGAGAGATCCCTCCCGTCTTCTCCACCTGATCCTATTCCCGGTCGGCCCGCAGCGCGTCCTCCTTCTCCTCCTGAGCCCATGCAGTTGGGCCGGTTACGGCTCACCCCCGAGGAGAGGCAGCAGCGTATAGCTGCCAAATTATGTATTTATTGTGCTTCCCCGAATCATTTTATTGGCGACTGCCCTGAGCGGTCAAAAGACCGGGTCCGCCGGCTGTAGCAGGGAGACCGTCGGACCAAGTTAAGCTGTCAGCCCCTGCTCCTCCGCGTCTGTGCTTACGCGCCGCTTTAATTTCTTCCCGTGAAACCTTTAAGTTTTCCGCTCTGGTTGATTCAGGGTGCGACTTTAATTTAATAGACTGTTCTTTCGTTCAACGCTCCCAGCTCGAAACCGTGCCCCTGTGCACCCCTCTCCAGGTCTCTGCCTTAGATGGAGGGGCTCTCCCTCAGATAACCCACCGTACTAAGCCCCTTGAGCTCGTGGTTTCAGGAAATCACAGGGAGCAGATCTCCTTCTTGGTTTTTCCTGTTAAGCAGGCTCCTCTGGTATTGGGTTATTCTTGGTTACAGCAACACAACCCAAACATTAACTGGGCTGACCGGCGCATCGAAGCCTGGTCGATTAAATGCCATTCCAGCTGCCTGCTGTCGGCGGAACCCGCCAGCCCGATCACAGTCCAGCCTTCTGCTGAGGTTGATCCAGAAATGTTACGACTCGTTCCAGAGTCGTATCACGACCTCAAGTTGGTTTTTAGTAAGTCCCAGGCCTGCTCTTTGCCACCGCACCGACCCTACGATTGCGCAATCAACCTCCTGCCGGGCGCCCCGCTCCCAGCCAGTCGCCTGTATAACATTTCTCAGGCCGAGCGACAGGCTTTGGAGAAATACATTAAGGAGTCACTAGCAGCCGGGCTGATTAGACCCTCGTCTTCCCCCCTCGGGGCTGGGTTCTTTTTTGTTGCGAAGAAGGATGGCTCCCTTCGCCCGTGCATAGACTACCGTGGGTTAAATGCTATAACGGTAAAGAACAGGTACCCCCTTCCTCTCCTTTCCTCCGCTCTTGAACCGGTCCAGTCCGCTACGGTCTTTTCTAAATTAGATCTGCGTAATGCTTACCACCTGGTCCGGATCCGCCGTGGGGACGAGTGGAAAACGGCCTTCAAGACACCCTTGGGCCATTTTGAATACCTGTTAATGCCTTTTGGGCTCAGCAATGCTCCAGCGGTCTTCCAATCCCTTGTGAACGATGTCCTCCGTGATTTCCTAAACCTCTTCGTTTTTGTCTACCTGGATGATATACTCATTTATTCACGAACCCTCTCTGAACACAGACACCATGTCCGCCTCGTTCTTCAGCGCCTTCTGGAGAATCGGCTTTTTGTGAAAGCAGAAAAGTGCGAGTTCCACAAACCCTCTGTCACCTTCCTTGGTCTCATCCTGGAAGGGGGGCGTGTCCGGTCTGACCCTGAAAAGATCAGGGCTGTTCTCGAGTGGCCTGAACCAGAGAACAGAAGAGAGCTACAGCGGTTTTTAGGTTTCGCTAACTTTTATCGCCGCTTTATCCGTGGGTACAGTCAGATCGCCGCCCCCCTTCATGCCCTCACGTCCGTGAAGACTTCGTTCAGGTGGAACACAGAGGCCGACTCAGCTTTCCGTGACCTTGAGGACAGGTTTTCCAAGGCCCCCATTCTCGTTCATCCAGACCCCTCCAAACAGTTCATTGTCGAAATAGATGCTTCCGACACTGGTGTTGGAGCTGTGTTGTCTCAGTGCTCGGGACTGGATCAGAAGATGCACCCATGCGCCTTCTTCTCCCGTCGTCTGTCCCCCGCTGAACGCAACTACGACGTCGGCGACAGGGAGCTCCTGGCCATAAAATTGGCCCTGGAGGAGTGGCGCCACTGGCTGGAGGGGTCTGAGCAGCCAGTACAAATATGGACAGATCATAAGAATCTAGCTTATCTCCAAACAGCTAAACGACTCAATCCCAGGCAAGCCCGTTGGTCCCTATTCTTTTCCCGTTTTAATTTAAGTATCTCCTACCGACCTGGTTCCAAGAATCTAAAACCTGATGCTCTGTCCCGCCTGTACGCCCCCCACGACTCAGTTAAGGAGCCCTCTCCCATCCTACCTCCGACCTGCACCTTTGGGGCCCTCCAGTGGGAGATTCTGGACCTCATTTCCCAAGCTCTGCCTGCTGACCCGGACCCAGGTAATGGCCCACCTAACCGCACCTATGTCCCCTCCTCCGTTCGGCCCCGCCTCATCCAGTGGGCCCACTCTGAAAAGTTATCGGCCCATCCTGGAATCCTCCGAACTATCAAGTTCATTTCCCGGCGGTTCTGGTGGCCCGACTTACCCAAGGATGTTAAACAGTTCGTCCTAGCCTGCCCAGTTTGTGCACAGAACAAGCCATCAAACAGACCCCCTGCAGGCTTGCTCCAGCCCCTGCCAGTCCCTGAGCGGCCATGGTCCCACATAGCCCTAGACTTTGTCACCGGCCTACCCTCCTCCCAAGGTATGACCACTATTCTCACTGTGACTGATCGTTTCTCTAAGGCCTGCCACCTTATTCCCCTCAGAAAACTCCCCTCTGCTTTTCAGACGGCCCAGCTCCTGGTGAAGCATGTTTTCCGCCAGCATGGGATCCTGCTGGACGTTCTGTCTGACCGTGGTCCACAGTTCACCTCGCGTGTGTGGAAGGAGTTTGCCGTGGCCCTTGGTGCCCGGTACTCTCTTACCTCTGGCTACCATCCGCAGACCAACGGTCAGACTGAGCGGCTCAACCAGGAGCTGGAGACCGCTCTCCGCTGTCTAACCTCCACCAATCCCTCCGACTGGTGTCAGTTCCTTCCCTGGGTGGAGTACGCTCATAACAGTCATGTCTCCACTGCGACTGGCATCTCCCCCTTCGAAGCTTCTCTGGGCTACCAACCACCTCTGTTTCCCGATGACCATAATTAAATAGCTGTACCTTCCGTTGCCCACCACATCCACCGATGCAAAAGGGTCTGGACCCAGACCATCCAAGCCCTGAACCGGACCTCTGAGCTGAACCGCCGGTTTGCTGACCGCAGGCGAGTCCCTGCCCCCTCCTATCACCCCGGTCAGCGGGTCTGGTTATCTACTCGAAACCTCCCGTCCAGATCTTCCCATCGGAAGTTATTACCACGTTTCACTGGCCCCTATGAGATTGTCTCCGTCCTCAGCCCGACGACCGTCCGCCTCCGTCTCCCGTCCCATTCCAGGACCCACCCTACCTTCCATGTCTCCCAAATCAAGCCCGTCCTCTCTAGCCCGTTTTGCCCTCCGGCCGAACCCCCTCCACCCACCCTCGACCACCTGGGACGTCAGGTCCAAAGGGTCGTGGCCTCCCGTCGGCGTGGTAGAGGGTATCAATACCTCGTCGACTGGGTGGGCTGCGGTCCGGAGGAACGTTCCTGGGTTTCTGGTTCCTCCCTCCCTGACAGGTCGTTGGTGGACTCTTTCCTCTCCTCTTCCTCGAGGTCGCCGGGTGGCGACCATTGAGGGGGGGGTGGTGTCAGGACTCAGCCGACAGGGCCGTGCAGTTTCTGCCGGTTCTGCTTCTTTCTGCTTTCTCCGCAGGTGTTTGCAGTTGACAGGTGGGCAGGGCGCACACACCTGTGGCTGGTTGAGCTGCGTCTGATCGCACTATAAGAGCAGCATCCAGACAGCAGGAGGACGCCAGAGTGTTAACCGTAGTGGTACGACTAAGGCCACAGTCTCTCTACTGAGTTCAGACTTCCCTCGTTAACCCAAACCTCTGTGTTCCCCAGGTTACCTCTCGATCGCCTTTCAGAGGGTCCCACTCGTGCTGACTCCAGGGTCTGAGTTCCCACAGGGTCCTCCCTTTCTCCTGGCTCAAAGCAAGGTGCTTCGAGCCACTCTGGTTTCTCCTGCTGCCCCGGATCATTAAGTAAGCGCAGCTCTGTCACCCTCAAGCCCGAGCCTCACCTGTCACTGAGACACCTGCCACCAGCTCCATCGATCAGAGCCTGAGTCCGCTCCGTCCTCCCCCGGTTAGGTTGCTGCGTCCGGTGGTAAGCTCACGTTCCTCTTTTCATTTTTGCCTGATCGCCCTTTCCGGCTAATCACCTACTTCTCCTTTCAGAAGTCGAACGGGTCCCGGTGCTGTGGCTTCCCCGTCGACTCCGTTGCTTCCATTTTCTCTCTATCAATAAACAGTTAACTGATCCCTGTTGCCGTGTGTGTTCGGCATGTGGGCTAAATACGTTCAGCCGAACATGACAATATATATATATATATATATATATATATATATATATATATATATATATATATACACTATATTGCCAAAAGTATTTGCTCACCCATCCAAATTATTGGAATCAGGTGTTCCAATCACTTCCATGGCCACAGGTGTATAAATTCAAGCACCTAGGCATGCAGACTGTTTTTACAAACATTTGTGAAAGAATGGGTCGCTCTCAGGAGCTCAGTGAATTCCAGCGTGGAACTGTGATAGGATGCCACCTGTGCAACAAATCCAGTCGTGAAATTTCCTCGCTCCTAAATATTCCACAGTCAACTGTCAGCTGTATTATAAGAAAATGGAAGTGTTTGGGAACGACAGCAACTCAGCCACGAAGTGGTAGGCCACGTAAACTGACGGAGCGGGGTCAGCGGATGCTGAAGCGCATAGTGCGAAGAGGTCGCCAACTTTCTGCAGAGTCAATCACTACAGACCTCCAAACTTCATGTGGCCTTCAGATTAGCTCAAGAACAGTGCGCAGAGAGCTTCATGGAATGGGTTTCCATGGTCGAGCAGCTGCATCCAAGCCATACATCACCAAGTGCAATGCAAAGCGTCGGATGCGGTGGTGTAAAGCACGCCGCCACTGGACTCTAGAGCAGTGGAGACGCGTTCTCTGGAGTGACGAATCGCGCTTCTCCATCTGGCAATCTGATGGACGGGTCTGGGTTTGGCGGTTGCCAGGAGAACGGTACTTGTCTGACTGCATTGTGCCAAGTGTAAAGTTTGGTGGAGGGGGGATTATGGTGTGGGGTTGTTTTTCAGGAGCTGGGCTTGGCCCCTTAGTTCCAGTGAAAGGAACTCTGAATGCTTCAGCATACCAAGACATTTTGGACAATTCCATGCTCCCAACTTTGTGGGAACAGTTTGGAGCTGGCCCCTTCCTCTTCCAACATGACTGTGCACCAGTGCACAAAGCAAGGTCCATAAAGACATGGATGACAGAGTCTGGTGTGGATGAACTTGACTGGCCTGCACAGAGTCCTGACCTCAACCCGATAGAACACCTTTGGGATGAATTAGAGCGGAGACTGAGAGCCAGGCCTTCTCGTCCAACATCAGTGTGCGACCTCACAAATGCGCTTCTGGAAGAATGGTCAAAAATTCCCATAAACACACTCCTAAACCTTGTGGACAGCCTTCCCAGAAGAGTTGAAGCTGTTCTAGCTGCAAAGGGTGGACCGACGTCATATTGAACCCTATGGATTAGGAACGGGATGTCACTTAAGCTCATATGTGAGTCAAGGCAGGTGAGCAAATACTTTTGGCAATATAGTGTATATATATATATATATATATATATATATATATATATATATTAGGGATGGGATGATTTATGAAAACCGTCATAACTGTTCAGTTCGACTGTCTCGGTTCGGTTCGCGTGTGTTGCGTTCGGTTTATGCGCTGCTCCTTTTTCTCATAGGCGAAGCGTTTCCACTCCAGAGCAGAAGGTGGCGACCAAAGCCAACCACCAGTAGTAAACAAGAAGAAGAAGAAGCGAAGCAGCGTAGCCGGGTGTAGCAGAAAACAATCAGTTGTTGTGGAGAATTGTGTGGGTATGGCGAGTGGGAAAGAACAGGAGTTGGAAGACGAGCCAGCAGCACTTTATAGGTCTGCTGTATGGGACCACTTTGCATTTAGAGTGACCTACGATGACGGCGGGAAGACAGCTGTGGATAAAAGTGCAACAGTGTGCAAGCATTGTGCAACACGTTTTGTTTATGCTAACAGCAACACGACCAACATGTCATTCTAACACCGAAATCCCTCATACTCCGTCAGCGCTCCGCCCCGATGCGCTCCAGACCGCCTGCACAAAGCAAAGCCTACAGCCTCCACTGTGGCTCCCGTCCGCTCCCCTCTGAGTTCCTTGGAGATGGTAGAGGGCATGCGCCAGGTGATTAAATTCAAAGCAGCAAAACATGGGGATATGATCCATGGTTTCCGCAGATCATAAAAAATAATTACAATTCATAAATTTTTGGGGGATTTTTTCATTAATTTCATAAATTTTTATACGATTTCGGTTTAACAATCAACATATACCGAATCGAACCGAATCGAACCCATTTTGTGAACCGTTCCACCCCTAATATATATATATATATATATATATATATATATATATATATATATATATATATATATATATATATATATATATATATATATATATATATACATATATATATATATATATATGAATTAGCTTTGTTCAATGGACGGGCATCCATTGAACAACTTTTGCGGTTTGCGGGTAAACATCTCCCTGAAATTAGTTTGTGTCTGTCTTCCTCCTGCTGGATTATTTATTTATGCAGCTCTTTGTTAAGAAAATTTTGTTTTGTCCGTCTATAGCTTTTCCAAGAGATAAAAAGGTAAAAAGTAAGGAAAATATAAACAAGCAGGAAGCAACGGTGAGATCCGTCTGAGCAAGGAGAGAGCTGGAAGGTTCATTAAGGTTTACTTTACCTTTACCTTTAACCATGTTAAAGTTACTGTTCTTTCAAACTCGTGAATACACACATTCATGTCTGTGATATGCTTTAACAATTCATTGCAGGACAGAAAACTGTTACCTTGCTGATTAGCAGATATGTTTTTATTAAAGAGAAAATCCATGCTGAAATTTGATGTTCCATAGATTTTTGTGTCTGTAAATATTAGCTTAGTTTAGTGGAATTTAACTACTTTTAGTCAAGAGCTTTGACTTGGGGTTGAAATATTTTGTCATGATGGGTGCTAGGGAGTCGGAAGGAGGGCAAAGTGGACTGGTCAGGACGGGTTTGATCTGGGACACATGGAAAGTGGGATGGATCCGGAGTGAAGGAGGGAGATGCAGGCGAACAGCAGATGGATTAATGATGGTGTCGATCTTGTACGGGCCAATGTCACGGGGAGACAATTTTCTGGACATGGATTTTAGTGGTATGTCACGGGTTGAAAGCCAAACCTGTTGTCCTGGAGAGTAAGTGGGCGCTGGGTGTCTTTTCCGGTCTGCGAATCGGCGGTTCTGTTCAGATGAACGGTTCAGGGTTGCCACGGTGTTTCTCCAAACCTTGCGACATCGGCGGATGTGGTGGTGGACAATTGGGACAGAGATCTCCTTTTTGTCGGCAGGAAACAGCGGAGGTTGATACCCTAGGGAGATTTCAAAGGGGGAGAGTCCAGTAGCAGAAGAGATGTGAGTGTTGTGAGCATACTCCACCCAATGCAGGTACTGACTCCAGTCAGCCGGGTTGATTGAAGTGAAGCATCTGAGGGCGGACTCCAGCTCTTAATTCAGACGTTCAGTCTGGCCATTTGACTGAGGGTGGTAACCAGAAGTTAATGAAACCTTGGTTTCGAGAGCAGAACAAAAATGTTTCCAAATCTGGGCTGTGAATTGTGGTCCTCTGTCAGACAGAATCTCCTGTGGGATGCCGTGTAATCTGAAAACGTGCTTGGTTAGAAGAAGAGCTGTTTGAAAGGCGGTGGGAAGTTTTCGCAGAGGGATAAGATGGCAGGCCTTGGAGAATCTATCGATTATAGTGAGTATTGTAGTCATCCCCTTGGATGCCGGTAACCCTGTGACAAAATCAATAGCTATGTGAGACCAAGGGAGTTTGGGAACAGGCAGAGGATGAAGGAGACCAGAGGGAGGCTGATGAGACGGCTTATTACGTGCACAGACTGGGCAGGCTAGAACAAACTCCTTTATGTCCTTGTGGAGTGAAGGCCACCAAAACCGATGGGAAATCAGAGCTACAGTTCTACTGACACCAGGATGAGCCAAAAACTTAGAAGAATGCATCCAGTGAATTAATCTGGACCTTACAGAAGAGGGAACGTACGTCTTGTTAGGCGGACTTGTGCCGGGATCAGGTTCAGAAGCCTGCGCCTGCTTAATCAAATCAGATATCTCCCAGGAGACTGTGGTGACGGTACAGTTAGCCGGTAAGATCCTAGCAGGAGTTTCAGGTTCATCCGGAGCGTAGAGGCAGGACAAGGCGTCTGGTTTAGTGTTCTTTGAGCCAGGCCGGTAGGAGATGATCAGGTTGAAGCGAGAGAAAAACAGGGACCAACGGGACTGACAGGGATTTGATCTCTTGGCAGATTAAATGTATGAGAGATTTTTATGATCTGTCCATACCAGAATGGGATGCTCTGCGCCCTCCAGCCAGTGCCGCCACTCTTTCAAAGCCAGTTTTATGGCGAGAAGTTCTCTGTCACCGACGTCGTAATTGCGTTCAGCAGGGGTGAGTCTGTGGGAGAAAAAGGCACACAGATGAGTTCTTTGATCAGAATCAGAAACTTGGGACAGAACAGCCCCCACCCCTGAGTCGGATGCGTCCACCTCCCAAATGAACTGTTTGGATGGGTCCGGTTGAATGAGGACAGGTGCCCTGGCCAACAGAGTCTTGAGTCTCTTAAAGGCTGATTCGGCCTCGGAGGACCAGTGAAAGTTAAGGCAGTTAGAGGTTGAGCAGTTTGGCTGTAATTCCTGATAAATCTTCTGTAAAACTTAGCGAAACCCAGAAACCTTTGCAGTTGTCTCCTATTCTCAGGAGTGGGCCAATCCAGAAACGCTTTAATTTTGTCCTCCGATGGTTTCACGCGTCCTCCCTCGAGAACAAATCCTAGGAATGTGACAGATGGGCGATGAAACTCACATTTTTCAGCCTTCACAAACAGTTTATTTTCTAGAAGTCTTTGCAGAACCAAACGGACGTGTCTTTGATGCTCTGAGTTTGTCATAGGCTTAAAACTTTCCTTTTTGATAAAGCTTATAGTTAGGGTGGCTCAGGTTATCCTGAGCTATCTCTATAGTTATGCTGCTATAGGCTTAGACTTTTGGAGGACATAGGGACCCCCATTTCATCATTCTGCTTCATTCTCTCTCTGTTCTCCTATTCTGCAGAATCTGTTAGTTCAATCTCTAACCTTCTGCTCTCTCTGCTTTTCCTCAGAGTAGCTTTGCCTCGTCTGTTCCTGTTTGGCTGTGACGTCATCCTGGAAAGAAACATCAGCTGTGCTGCTTCTATCAATACCCTTGTTTATAGATGCTGGAGATCGGGCTGTTTTCCAGTGTGGTCCTGTTTCTCTGACCGTGACTGAGTGGATGTGCTCTCTTCGTCCTCTGGCATGGGAGCTGCCTTGGAGCTCGTCTGCCTGGCTGTGTGTTTCCTGGACGGGGCCGCCTTTTACAGCTGCTTTTTGTATCTCTGCTTCTGTCTCCTTGAACCCCAGTCGGCCTCGGCAGATGGCCGCTCACACTGAGCCTGGTTCTGCTGGAGGTTTCTTCCTGTTAAAAGGGAGTTTTTCCTCTCCACTGTCGCTACAAGCATGCTTAGTGTGAGGGATTGTATTTGAGTCAATGAGTCAATGCAATCAACTGGTTTTCCTTAGATAGAAAACTTTGTATCAATTTGACTGTATGATCTGGTGAACTGTAAAGTGCCTTGAGATGACATGTGTTGTGAATTTGGCGCTATATAAATAAACTGAATTGAATTGAGTTGGTCTTGGAATAAATCAGGATATCGTCTAAGTAGACAAACACGAAAACATTAAGAAAATCCCTCAAAACGTCATTCACCAGAGCCTGGAAACAAGCAGGAGCATTAGTCAGACCGAAGGGCATTACTAGATACTCAAAATGCTCCAGAGGTGTTTTAAAGGCTGTCTTCCATTCATCTCCCTCACGGATTCGGAGAAGGTGATAGGCTTTTCTCAGGTCTAACTTGGAGAAAACTGTGGCACCCTGAACCGGTTCAAAAGCAGAGGCTAACAAAGGCAAAGGATACATGTTTTTAACAGTTATTTGATTTAGACCACGGTAATCGATGCAGGGTCGCAGGGATCCATCCTTCTTTCCGACAAAAAAACCCCCAGCACCGAGTGGAGAAGAAGACGGTCGAATAATTCCGGCGGCTAGAGATTCATTTATATATTTTTCCATAGTCTCTCGCTCAGGTTTGGAGATATTATATAGCCGACTGTTAGGCAGAGGGGCCCCAGGGAGAAGATCGATGGCGCAGTCATATGGACGGTGTGGAGGATGTGAAAGAGCTCTAGTCTTACTGAAAACCGGGGCCAAATCATGGTAATCAGAAGGAACGGCTGAGATATCTGGCGGGTCAACCTCCTGGAGTTCAGCCGGCGGCAGAGACGGGGATGCGGCGGAACGAAGACAGGAACTATGACAGGGGATAGACCAGGATTCCAAATGTCTCTTAGACCAGTTTATATGAGGGTTGTGGAGTTGTAGCCAATGAAACCCCAGAACCAAAGGTGAACTAGCGGATAGAAAAACAAAAAAATGAAATAGTCTCTCTATGATTTCCAGAGATAAGGAGCTCTAACGGCTTGGTTTAATGTGTGATTTGCGGAAGTTGTTTACCGTCTAAGGCAGAGACTCTCAGGGGTTTAGTCAAAGGAATAGTGTCTAGGTTAAGCTGTTTGACCAAACTAATGTCAATAAGGTTGCGTTCGCAGCCAGAATCGATCATAGCCGACAAGGTTAAAGACTGATCCTTAAAAAACAGAGTAGCAGGTAACAGAAGGCGAGGAGATTTCTCTGTTTGAAGATGGTCCGCCAGACTCCTCATTTCCTCTGGCGGACCTCTGGCTTTTACCTTAGAGGGACAGGTCAAGGCAAAATGTCCAGATTCACCACAGTACAAGCAGAGGTTCTGACGGAATCTCCTTAGTTTCTCCTCAGAAGAGAGTCTGGTATGACCGATCTGCATGGGTTCTGCTTCTGAAGAAACAGTGGGAGAAGAGACTGGGTTAGCTCTTTCAACAGGACTTTCAGGAAGTGTGGAGACTGGAAAATATTGGCTCTTCGATCTGGCAAGAGATCTGGCTCGCAGTCTATTATCTAGGCGGATGGTTAACTTAATCAGATCCTCCAGAGTCTTGGGTTCATCTAAAGTTGCCAACTCATCCCTAATTGAATCGTCTAGGGAGTGAAAATATGCACTCTTAAGCGCCGTCTCCCCCCAACCGCAAGCGGCCGCTTTGATCCGGAAGTCAATAGAAAAGTCTGCGACCGTTCTGTTCCCTTGTTTTAATTCTAGTAATCCACGGGAATCAGAGGTCTTATCAGTCTCCTGATTAAACGCTTGTTTGAACTCCTTTATGAATTCCTCATATGAACAATTGAACTCTGTGTTTGAAGAAAACTTACCCTCCGCCCACTCCAAGGCTTTACCAGAAAGATGAGACAGAATAAATGAAATCCTTATACTAACTTGCAGGAAACTCTGAGGTGAATGATTGAAAATAATTGCACACTGGAACAAAAATCCTCTGCACTTACTTGGTTCTCCAGAAAATCTTTCGGGGAGAGAAGGGCGGAATTCAGGAAATGACGTGTGGGTCCCAGACCTGAGAGACGATTGGGCACCCAGAAGCCCAACGGCCCAGAAGCTGAACGGCCTCTGCCACAGATCTTTCGGCCTGAGAGCTGGATCTTTGGAGAAAATTGGTTATTTCGTGCAGGGTGCAGTTAGCTTCAGCTTGGCGTTCGTTGAGCTGACGGAGGGCGGAGTCATGACTCTGAATGAGGACCTGCTGTTGATCCAAAGTCCTCTTAAGTGCTTCAATGGGGGTAGTTTGTTGCCCAGAGTGTTCTGTCATGATGGGTGCTAGGCGTCTAACCCACATGCGCAAAAACACTCACTAGAGACAGGGAAAAGTTTCAAAGATTTATTTACAAATGTACAGAGTGGATAATGCACGGGTTCAGGTTCTGCAGTCTGGTCACAGGAGGAATCGCCACTGAGGAGGACAGAGGAGTCAGTCTTGATCGAGGAAATATGCAGTTTGATGATGACAGAGACAAATACCTGCTCAAAGGGATTCAGATAAGCAGAGGGGGGGAACCTTGTGAGGCTTGTCGGCAGGCAGAGGGCTGAGGGCTGAGGCAGAGACTAAGACTGAGTGCAGGCAGGCAGGCTCCAGGTTGAGATTTCTCTCATCTGAGTTTCTGGTTTCAAGGCAAGACAGGTTCTGAGAGACAGGGAAAAAACAAGGTCAGACAGGTTCACAAAATCAGGCTAGATCAGGTAGGCTGGCTCAGGTTCTGCTAACCATTACTGGCAAACACTCTGCCAGAGAAGTGCTAGTCTCCTCCTCCTTAAGTAGGACCTCCTGATGAGCAGATTGAAGACAGGTGTTGCAGTCAGCTCATGCCCCCAGGAGATCTTGTGCGCCCTCTGGTGGAGAAGATGGACAAAACCTCCAGATCCCAACATATTTAATGAATTCTTATTTTTGAATGGAAGTTGTGGTGAACTGATTCCATGTGTTTTTTACCATAGTTTGAGCTTGAATCACACTTTCATTTGTTTTCCTAAAACCCAGCCAGTGTTGTGTGTTTTCACAGAACAATATATGGCAGTTTGAATATTATCTGTTCGAATATTATCTGACTCATTAACATATTTGCCACCCTTACTGGGTTGTGCATTGAGTAAATCATAATTGCACGACCCAGAAGTCCAACAAATAACCAATAATTGGGTTCAGAAATTAAGGTACATTCCTATCCATCATGCCCCTCCTGGTGTCATGTCTTTTACCACATGGGCATTAAGGTTCCACGGTAGAACAATGGAATATGCTAATAGGGCCACTATCCAGCATCCCAGCCAAGCGTGCTTTGAAGACATGGCACTTTGCACTACTGCTGGGCCCATAAAACAAGATTCAGAGACCCTGCACCCACCCCCCCCACTTTAAGGAGCAGAGATCAACCCTCTCCGCTATCAGGGTGAACAGGGTGAGCAGACTCACTCATTAGACCCAGGTGGAGGCCTTATTCACGTGGAACAAAGAATAACTCACAAACACACCACGGTTTGTGGGACTTTTTGGTCGTGTGTCAAACCATGTTATCTCTTCTGCATTATCTGCTAGGGTTTTACAGGAATCAACTATACTACATTACATTTATGGACTGCTAAATTAGGTTTGGGGAGTTTTTCAGAAACATTTCATGTCAGTCCAAACAGATCTACCAGGATATTTATGGACCCTTAAGGAACTTTGATGGTTTTGAGAAATGGACATTGTAAAAGATTTTTTGGTTGCATTTTTTTAATGTACCTTTTTTCATTTTAATTCTCTTGAAAACAGATATTTTCAATATGTGATATTTTTCAATTAAAAAAGATCATATATTATAACATCCCAAGCAGAGGTAGGAAATTAATTTATCAAATTAATTATTTAAGCAGTGACAAAGTTGCATATATGTTGAGGAAGGTGGTAAGCTGCAAAAAAAAGTACTGCAAATAAAAACAGCAGATCTGTAGTCAGCAAGGCCACAATGCACACAGTGTGTCACAGAGATAATTTTTGCATAATATTCAGTATGGTCAGTGAGGGATAGGTTGTGCAGGTTGTTATCAATAGTAGCATGGGGTACATGTCACATCCTGGGAGAATTCATACGCATCTCTTCTGGCAACCACTTTCTGTCACCTAGCTAGACAGGTGGCATCCCCTAGCCTTGTGATTAGCATGTCAATGTCTTAACATGTCGACAGGAGCAGCCCTTCAAGCAACTACAGTCATATATAAATGTAAATTGAGACCCTCCCCCGTCCCACCGCCTTCACACAGCTGCAGTGCATCTCCTATGAGAGTTCAGGTTGAATCCCCTGCTTCCTATTCAAGGAGGTGGCTGAGAAACCGGAGCTACGATCGTCTGAATCACAAGGTGCTCCAAATCACCAACACTTAGAATGACAGCCAACAATATGTGGCAATCATGAAAACTTTGTGGAAGCAGTACACATAAGTTATGAAACCTGTATTTTTTCTTTCATATTCTAATGATATGTCTAAGCAGATGAGTCCTCATCAGCCCAGAGAGGCAATGACAGCACCATCAGATTGTGTGAATGACCATGCTGTCAGTTCACACATGCACTGATTTACCACTGGATTTGCATTGTGGGGAAACACACCATAACAAAGCTGTCACTTTTTTTCTTTCCCCCTTTTTTTAGGAAGAAAAAATGGTAATTTTAAATTAGTTGATCTAAATTCAGGTCTTTAACTTTGAATTTGTTTTGACAGCTTAGAAACTGTTTGCTATTTCAATATTTGTAGCATAAAAAGGAGATTGAATTTGTTTCAATTTATATATTTAAGATGTATTCCTGTATTTCCATTCTATAATTTATGCTCAATTTTTTCTCTTCCTTTTTGCTGAAGCTTTCGGTTATGAAAGGATCAAGGAATTATGTTGTGTTTTAGTTGCAGAACTTTGATTAATTTTATTTCAAGAGATAGTTCCAACTTGTTGCCGCGTGGCTCTGGGGACATTTTTTAAATATTTTCCTAAACAAATAACTAATAACAAATAATTCCTCAGTTTGGTTAGATTAGTCAACTGACTTATTAATATTTTCTTTTACAATAAAATTCAACTTTATTGTCATTACATTGTCAAGTACAAATCATTGAAATTCACATTGGAGACATTTAACCCCTCCCCTTGAGGAGCAGTGGGCTGCCATTGTGCAGCGCCCGGGGAGCAGTGTGGTTTTAAGGGTCTTGCTCAGGGACCCAGAGTGGCAGTCTGTGTTAGATCCAACCTGCTTGATAGTGTATTGTACATTCTGGTTATATTGCACCCAGCGGTAATATTCAATTCAATTCAATTCAGTTTATTTATATAGCGCCAAATTCACAACACATGTCATCTCAAGGCACTTTACAGTTCAACCAGATCATACAGTCTAATTGATACAAATATCACAGTAAAATCAATTAAACCTTTTCCCAATTTTAATTTTGTGGGAGATGGTGGAATTCTTTTTTGAAGCATATATTGCCTAATTAATATATTCTATTCTTAAAATCGTAGGAAAGTCATATTTAAACTTCAAATCCTTCTGGCTTAAACATGTATATAAATGTACTCTTTATCAGACAATATTGTCCAAAAAGCTCTATTTCTATTTTTTTTAATCCTGTCTTAAAATCTTTCTTAAAATCTTTTTTTTTCGTTATCTTCTGCAGGCCAGTTAGTTCTACGTCAGCCTGAACACCTAAATTCGGCCAATAATATATCAAGGGTCATCTGTCAATCAAATGTTTCCGGTCATAGCATCTTGATTCATGTGTCGCAGCTAATATACGCAACGGTTGAAATCAGAACCCTCTTCTTTCCCATTGAGTTGCGTCCCAGTGTTCACGGGGATGGACGTCTGTGTCTTCGGCAGGCGTAGAGCTAACAGAACTGGCAGCGTTGCGAGGCAAGGGCTCAAACATGGACGGCTGGAAGCCTTCTACACCAAACCAAGCTTCTGCCGCCCTGGCGTCCTCTTCCACAACATCTTCGTCCCCGCTTTCCTCCTCTAAATAAAAAATGGATGACGGAGGATACTCATCCACGACCTCCGACACTAAACTCTTCTCCTCTTGCATGTCAGTGTCATGGCTGCTCAGTAAGATGGCGCCTGTGTGTGGGCTCGCCTCTGCCTGTTTGTCCGCTGGTCGATCTTTCTCACTGATCTCAGTAATCTACGCCGTTCTGTATTTCTTAGTACTCAATGGATGTGCCAGCGCTATTTGGACTTATGATCGCAGCTCTCTTTTTGGCATCAAAACGGCTATGGAATGCAGCTGCGGTGGCTGGGACAGCTACAAACGAACGTTCCCTCCACCTGTTGTGTGCCCGCCCTCTTGCCCTGAATATCTGCTCTTGTTGCGAGTCCCAGGTAATTCCAAGAAAAGGTCGCGGAGGAGAGGCTGCAGATCTGGTGTCCAGCTGAAGATCAAACATGCTGCACGGACTACCGGCTCTTCTCACTTTGCCAGACGCTACCGCTGGTTACGACCGGTCCCTCTCCAGGAGGACGCCATTGGAACCGTGTCGCCGCCGCCACCCCTGCTCCAGCCCGTCTGTGTCGAACCTCCGCCGTGCCGCGATCCTGATGGAAGCGCTGCCCGGCGATCAGGATCATTCTCATCCTCCATGTCAACAACGGAGTTTCAGCCGAGCTGCTGGAACAGCTGGACACCGCAGCGTCAGCGTTGGCTACGACAAATCCTGATGCGCCCAGTGAGTATGACAGTGACGTCATCAACATTGAGGTGTGGGTTGCTGAATGCGCGCTCCATTGCAAATAAAGCTCTCTCTCTTGGTGAACTCGTCTCCAGAGAAAGTCTGGATTTTATGTTCCTAACAGAGACTTGGCAAAAGGATGGAGAAATTTATCATCTGAATGAGTTGTGCCCTGCCGGCTGTGCCATTTTAGGGAAGCCCCGCCCCTGTCGCCGTGGCGGGGGACTTGCTGCTGTGTACCAGGACAGGTATACATGCAGAATAACTGAAACTGAACTTTTTTATTCGTTCGAAGTGGAAATGCTGAAAAGTAGTCTTTCAAACACTTTTTATAGCATCTTGATCTACCGCCCTCCTGGCCCTGCTGGTGTTTTTATCAGTGAATTTAATATTTTTTTATCCTCTCTCATTAAACTGGAGAGAGTTTTAGTTCTTGGGGATTTTAACTTGCACTTGGATGATGATACATCCAACCCAGCAGTGGAGTTTTATCTTTGATGGAATCATTCGGATTTAGACAACATGTATCAGGACCCACCCACAATAAGGGTCATACTTCAGACTTAGTCTTTTCACTTGGCCTCCATGTTACAGATGTCTGTGTCCAGGATGTCCACCTGAGTGATCAATACTGTATCTTCTTTAACTTGAATGCTCCTCCTGAGCTTAGGCCAGCCCCTACAAAGGCTAAAAGGAGGATCATAACAGAAGCTACAGCTGAAGGATTCTGTGCTCTGTTTGATTCTCGTGGTCTTCAGGAATGTGTGGATGTCAATGATCTCTTGCACCTTTTTAATTCTCAATGTGCCAAAATTTTAGATCAAATTGCCCCATTTAAGACAAAAAAATACTGCCCATACACAGATGTGTCCTTGGATCAATGAACATATTCTGGACTTTAGAAGGCTGTGCCTCAGAACCGAATGCCTGTGGAAGTCCACAAGACTTGAGGTCCAAAGACTTTATCTTAAAGACCTCATTTCTTCTTTGAACGAAATGCTGAAAGAAGCAAGATCTAAGTATTTTCAGCATTTGATTGCATCTAATAAAGGAAACCCGAAGGTGTTGTTTGACACTATAAACTCTCTTGTGTCCCATGCTAGTCCTGCTACCTCTGTTCTTTGCCAAGCAGATAGTAACGACTTCCTTTACTTTTTACTGAAAAGATCAGAAACATCAAGACTAAAATCCAACCTTCTTCTTACTCTCTCTCAGCTAGTGTTGCATTGCCCTCACAAGCCTGGTCTTCATTTAATTCAGTGTCCTTGGCAGACATTGCTGAATTATCTGCTAAAATGACCCCCACCGCTAATTTGCTTGATGTCCTCCCCTCCAAGCTTTTTGGAAATGTCTTTGACTCAGTCGGAACATGGGTCACCAGACTGTTTAATATGTCCTTGTCTTCTGGTGTGTTCCCCAGCTCCTTTAAACATGCCATAATAGAGCCAAGACTTAAGAAGCCTAGTCTGGACCAGTCAGAACTTAAAAATTATCGGCCAATATCTAAGCTCCCTTTTCTGAGTAAAATACTGGAAAAAGTGGTAGCTAACCAACTGACATCCTTCCTTCAGACCCATAACATATACGACAAGTTTCAGTCAGGGTTTCGGAAACACCACTCTACTGAAACAGCCCTGCTGAAAGTGTCTAGTGATATCATGATGTCTGCAGACTCCGGAAGCTGTACGGTACTGGTCCTGTTAGACCTGTCTGCAGCCTTTGATACGGTCGTCCATACCATCATGATAAACCGGCTGCGGGATTGGGTGGGAATGACAGGTCCAGTTTTGGAGTGGTTTACTTCCTACTTAGCTGGTAGGAGCTTCAGTGTGGCAGTCAAAGACATGATGTCTGAGCGGGGAGATCTCCAGTATGGTGTTCCACAGGGCTCAGTCCTGGGACCACTTCTCTTCTTACTTTATCTCCTCCCTCTTGGCCAGATTATCCAGCAGCACAGTGATGTGGCATATCATCTTTTTGCTGACGACATACAGCTGTACTGCTCCTTTAAAACCTCAGAGGTCCACAAATTACACTCTCTGATGAACTGTCTGTCCCGGATTCAGCAGTGGTTAAACAACAACTATCTCGCACTGAATACTGATAAGACTGAGACACTCATTATTGCTCCTGACAGTGCCATCCCCGACATTAAACAGCACCTGGGTGATCTTTGTTCCTCAGCCAAATCCAGTCTACGTAATCTTGGAGTGATTTTCGATGAGGGGATGTCCCTTGCGCTACACTCAAAACAACTGATCAGAAACTGTTACTTCCATCTGCGCAATATCTCCAAGGTAAGGAAAATCCTCTCTCACGATGATTTGGAGAGAATCATCCATGCCTTCGTCTCTTCAAGACTGGATTACTGTAACAGCCTGTTTACCTGTCTGAAAAAGAAGGAGCTGGGTCGCCTACAAATTGTCCAGAACTCTGCTGCAAGACTCCTGACCCGTACAAATAGGACAGCCCATGTAACTCTTCTCTTGAAGTCCCTACATTGGCTTCCTGTTGCTTCCAGGATAAAGTTTAAAATCCTGGTCCTTACCTTCAGGGCCCTTCATGGACAGGCGCCTGGCTACATGACAGGTCTGATCCAGCCGTATAGTTCGGTCCGTAGCCTACGGTCTTCAGGTCAAAACCTGCTTATGGTTCCTCGGACCCGTTTTAAAACCCGAGGAGACCGGTCCTTTAAAGCGGTGGCACCCCGTCTCTGGAATGAACTCCCCCTGTCCCTGCGCTCTCTGGACTCGGTGGATATCTTTAAAAAGCAGCTAAAAACACACCTGTTTTCACTAGCCTTCCAAAGCACATAGCATGTTGTTTTATTCCCTTATTTATTATAGCTTTTATTGCATTTTATCTGTATTTACTTGTGTTGTTTTTTATGTTATCATGTGAAGCACTTTGTGACTTTGTCTGTGAAAAGTGCTATACAAATAAAGTTTACTTACTTACTTACTTGTTTCTGCTGTCCATAGCATTCCTTGACAGTGTCGTTTCTAAGTCACCAATTTAGTGCTACTTGGTCCCAATGGAATTTCCCATTGGGAACCTGCTAGCACTAAGTTGCTAACTGGTTAGCAAGATGCTTCCGACAAACCGGTAACAATCAGACCTTCAAACCTTCCACCATAACAATCCCTTCCCCTTGATAATCGACCAATCGCATTCACTTTATTCACTCATGAAAAGTCTGGCACCACTCTGGAGAATTCGGAAATACAACGTTTGGAATGGTCGATTCTGTACGACTTTAACCTAAAGCAAAAAGCATGGTCTGGTTGTTACATGTCAGGTATGCCGATCATTGACCTTGACCAAGACACCTTACAGTAGAACTGTAGTCAGTCCCTGGACTTGCATGTCTATCACTGCCCCTACATGGTTAGGGATTATTTCCCACTGGGATCAGCTTCATAGTCATGGTAGGACACTTATTTGATTTTAATTTGGAAAATCTTTTGGCATCTATTAAGATTTGGAACAAAACCTCACAAAACATTGCAAATGAATATCTGAATCCTTTAAGTCAAGTATTTTTTTATTCAAATTGAATTAATTAAATAGAAACAGCTGAAATTATTTTCAAATACCTCTTTACAATTTCAAATACATTCAAATTAGCCTGAAAATGAAACAAGTGTTTATAGAATCGAATATTTTTACTCACCTCTCAAATATTCATTTGGGGTATTTTTTTTAAATAAAATATGAAGCCTAGGCGGAAGCTCAACTGAAGAAACTCATTGCTCTCCTATATCCACTCTTACTCGGTTACCTGTTCCATTTCTGGGCCTGTTGACTTCCCCTTTGGATTAATTGAGTGTTGTTGCTGTCCAGAGGAACTCCATCTGAAGTTAAGTTATTTTTTTCTGTGATATCTAATTTAATCTAATCTAATTAAAATAACTCCGATTGGGGAAAAGGTTTTTGTAACTTTGTATCGTCCACCAGGTCCTTACTCTGAATTTTTAGATGAGTTTTCAGAGTTCCTTTCTGATTTGGTATTAAATACTGACAGGGTCATCATAGTGGGAGATTTTAACATTCATGCTGACATTGAAGGCGATAGCTTAAGAGCAGCCTTTAATGCTATCTTAGACACTATTGGCTTTGTTCAAAGTGTGAATAGTCCCATACATTCTCATCTTCATACTTTGGATCTTGTGCTGACATACGGCATAGAATGTGAAGAAATAACAGTATTATTTGTCCTCTCTGACCACTTTCTAATAACCTTCAGGGTCACTTTAAAAGAGTTCTCCTCCCCGCTTAGTCTGCTGCCCCCGCAACCCGGTTCCTGATAAAGCGGGAGACGACGACGAACGACGACGAACGACGACGAACGACGACGAACGAGTTCTCCTCCCCCAAAAGAAGGTTAAATTTTAATAGATCTTTATCAGATAGTGCAGTTATACATTTTACAGAATCAGCTTCACTTTCTCTCTCCTCTGTGTCACTGAGCAGTGCTGCAGAGTGCAAAAGCTTAGTTTATTCCCCTTCACAGGTTGACAATTTTGTTGACGGGGTTGCTAGTTCTCTGCGTACTGCCTTAGACAAAACAGCTCCTTTGAAAATGAAAACCGTTAAAAATAGAAAGCTTGCTCCTTTGTTTAATGCAGAGCTGCGCTGTTTGAAGCAAAATGCTAGGAAACTGGAGAGAAAATATCGCTCCACAGGTCTGCGGGAGTCCTACCTAGTCTGGAAAAATGGTTTACTGCTGTATAAGAGGACCCTTTGTAAAGCAAGAGCAGCATATTTCTCCTCATCAATAGAGGAGAATAAGAATAATCCTAGATTTCTTTTTAATACAGTTGCCAAACTCACCCAGAGCCATAGCTCTGTTGAACCGTCCATTCCACCTGCTCTTAGCAGCAATGATTTTATGGGATTCTTTATAAATAAGATTGATCTTATTAAAAATAAGATCATAAGCACTCCTCTATCCGCGATTGGTTTGTCTCTGGAAGGTGAGGAAGCATCTCAGGTAGTCCTGGAATTCTGAACCGGGTTTAAACTGCTTTGATCCAGTTGAACTTTCAGAGTTAGCAAAATTATTGTCTTCATCTAAGCCTTCAAGTTGGATGTTAGATCCAGTTCCAACCAGGTTATTTAAGGAGGTATTCCCTTTGATCTCCTCCTCCATTCTAGATGTGATTAATCTATCTCTGTTACAGGGATATGTACCAAAGGCTTTTAAGGTTGCTGGAATTAAACCTCAACTTAAGAGACCGTCTCTTGACCCAGATGACTTGGTCAATTATAGACCTATATCCAATCTTCCTTTCTTATCTAATTATTCTTGAGAAAGTAGTTGCCAAACAAGTTTGCGATCACTTACACCATAATGAACTTTTTGAAGAGTTTCAGTCTGGCTTTAGAGCTCATCATAGCACTGAAACAGCTCTGGTGAAAGTCACTAATGATATTCTCATGGCCTCAGATAATGGACTTGTATCTGTGCTCGTGCTGTTGGATCTCAGTGCTGCATTTGATCTAGTTGATCATAATACTCTTTTAGAAAGACTTGAATATTTTGTTGGAATTAAAGGAACAGCTCTAGACTGGTTTAAATCTGATCTATCTGATGGAATACAGCTAAAAGATGGCGGCGCGCACTAACGCAGCGGCTTACGGCTCTCCATTCCAGTGCTACCGAAAGTACACTTTTCAGTCGCTCTTGGACATTGGATATCAATCACAGATATCTATTTCGAGTGACTTTCTTCGTAAGCACAACATTCCGGACAAGATAGCGAGACCACCCGGGTCTCCGTGGATTGTTGTCGGGTCCTGGAGAAGACGCAGGCGGAGGAGAGAGAGGAAGCAGAAGCGGGGCTGCCGGTCTGGCCTATTGCTAAGGCTACGTAAACAACCACACAAGCCGCCTCTCCCGAGCCTGTTTCTCTCCAACGCCAGATCCCTGTTGCATAAAATGGACGACCTGGATTTACACCTCACTGGAAATCGCTACGTCCGGGACTGCTGTGTGTTTATCATTACCGAAACTTGGCTTAACCCGGACATTCCCGATGCTAGCATGCAGCTAGCCAGCCGCACTCTGCTACGCGCGGACAGAACAATGGACTCCGGTAAGAGCAGAGGAGGGGGGCTTTGTATGTATGTGCATGACAACTGGTGCAACAACGGAACCATCATAGACAGCCACTGTTGTCCGGACCTCGAGTACATGATTGTTAGGTGCCGGCCTTTTTTCCTCCCGAGAGAGCTGACCGTAGTTATCGTCACGGCTGTTTACATCCCACCCGACGCCGATGTAAGCGCGGCACTCTCTCTCCTGCTGAACGCGGTGAGCGAACAACAACGAGCTCACCCCGACGGCTTTCACATCATAGCGGGGGATTTTAATAAGGCCAACCTAAAGTCTGTACTACCAAATTTCCATCAGCACGTGAAATGTGCCACGCGAGGCGAGAACACCTTGGACCACGTCTACACCAGCATCAGGCATGCTTACAGAGCCGTCCCCCTCCCCCATCTGGGAAAATCGGACCATCTGTCCCTACTGCTCTTTCCGGCCTACACCCCCCTCAGACGCAGAATCAGGCCCACCGTAAGGACCATCACCACCTGGCCTGAAGATGCACTTCACAAACTCAAAGACTGTTTTCAACGGACAAACTGGGACCTGTTCGAACACCAGGAGCTGGGAGCACACACAGACACAGTACTGGACTACATCCACTTCTGCACCAGTAATGTGACTGTGACCAAAACTATCCGGGTCTTCCCCAACCAGAAGCCCTGGATGACCAGTCAGGTCCGCTCCCTTCTTAGAGCCCGTGACGCCGCCTTCAGGTCAGGAGACAGAGCTCTGTATAGTGCTGCCAGAGCTGAGCTGAAGAGAGGGGTCAAAGAGGCTAAAGCAGACCACAGACAACGGCTGGAGTCCCAACTGTCCAGTAACAATACCCGTAAGGTGTGGCAGGGCATCCAGGAGATCACCAACTTCAGGGGCAGCGTCGTTCAAACTGAACAACAGGGCGCACAGCTGTCAGAGGAGCTAAACAGCTTCTTTGCTCGGTTTGGAGAATCCCAGCGGCCCTCCCCTGTCCCTGCCCTGTCCCCTCCCCCACCCAGCGCTGACACCCCCCCACTCACTGTCCAGGAGCACAACGTCAGGAAGGTGCTACTGGCAGTGAACCCCAGGAAGGCCACAGGCCCAGACGGAGTCCCTGGCAAGGTGCTAAAGGCATGCGCGGGCGAGCTCGCCCCCACCTTCACCAGGCTCTTCAACCTGTCCTTGGCCCAAGCCACCGTTCCGTCCCGCCTGAAAACCTCCACCATCATCCCAGTGCCGAAGAAGTCTGCCATCACCAGCCTGAATGATTACCGCCCAGTGGCCCTCACTCCGGTAATCATGAAGTGCTTTGAGAAGCTGGTTCTTCAGCACATCAAGGACTGTCTCCCCCCACACCTGGATCCCCAACAGTTTGCATACCGGGCCAACCGATCCACAGAGGACGCCGTTGCCGTGGCTCTCCACTCTGCTGTGAACCACCTGGAGCAGCAGCAGAGCTACGTCCGGATGCTCTTTGTGGATTACAGCTCGGCCTTTAACACCATCCTCCCGGACAGACTCATCATCAAACTGGGCTCCCTTGGACTCCCCCCTCTCACATGTGCCTGGATTAACAACTTCCTGACCGACCGACCCCAGGCTGTGAGAGTTGGCCCCCACCTCTCCTCCACCCGCACGCTGAGCATCGGCTCCCCACAGGGCTGTGTGCTGAGCCCCCTCCTCTTCTGCCTCTACACCCACGATTGCAGACCGATCCACAACCACAACCAGATCATCAAGCACGCCGACGATACCGCTGTGGTCGGTCTCATCTCCAGGGGCGACGAGGCCGCCTACAGAGAGGAGGTCCTGAAGCTGGCTGATTGGTGCTCAGAGAACAATCTGACTCTGAACACCAAGAAAACCAACGAGCTCATCATAGACTTCAGGAGGCACAGCCCTGAGCCAGCTCCCCTCTTCATCAACGGCGAGCAGGTGGAGAGGGTTCACAGCGTCAAATACCTCGGCGTCCACATCTCTGACCGCATCACCTGGTCAGAGAACATCACCACCATCATCAAGAAGGCCCGGCAAAGGTTACACTTCCTGAGAATCCTCAGAAGGTATAACCTCAACTCTGATCTGTTGCTGGCCTTCTACCGCTCCTCCATCGAGAGCTTGCTGACCTACTGCATCATAGTATGGTTCGGCAGCTCCACCGCTGCCGACAGGGAGAGGCTGCAGAGGGTGATAAAGGCGGCGCAGAGGATTATCGGTCGCCCTCTCCCCTCCCTGGCAGACATTTACTCCACCCGGTGCCTCAGCAGAGCCAGGGCCATCTCCAAGGACAGCTCCCACCCTGGCTCCACCCTGTTTGACCTGTTGCCCTCTGGAAGGCGCTACAGGCAAATGAGGATCAGGACAAACAGACTCAAGAACAGTTTCTTCCCCCGAGCCATTGCCGCCCTCAACTCCGACCTGCACTGTCGGACACTTTTCACCTGGTTTGCATTATTCCCCAAGCCATTGCCCCCCCTCAACTCCGACCTGCACTGTCGGTCACTTTACACCTGTTTTGCACTATCCCCCCCCCCACAATCTGTGCCAGTACTGTTTTACATTTCCTTTTCACTGTTTACATTTCCTTTTCACTGTTTACATTTCCTTTTAATATATTTATATATATTTTTTGTAACTGTTTACATTTCCTTTCCTTTTAATATATCTATATATTTTTATATATTTTTATTTTATTTTTATTTCACGGTAGCTGTTATGGAAGTCCCAAATCTCATTGTATTTGTCACAGAATATAATGACAATAAAGGCTTTTTGACTTTTTGACTTTGGAATTCAGTTTGTTCATGTTAATGACAGATCTTCCTCATGCTCAAAGGTTACCTGTGGAGTACCACAGGGATCAGTGCTAGGACCAATTCTCTTTACTTTATACATGCTCCCAATTGGTAGAGTTATTAGACAGCATGGTAATAATTTCCACTGTTATGCTGATGATACCCAGCTATATCTGTCTATAATCCAGAGGAAGCTAACCCATTACATAGATTACATGCATGTCTGAAGACATAAAAACCTGCATGACTCTTAACTTTCTGCTTCTGAATGCAGACAAAACAGAAGTTATAGTCTTTGGACCAGAGTCTTTGAAAAAGAAGCTGATTAGTCAGTCACTTCATTTGGATGGGATTAAACTGATTTCAGATAATAAAGTAAAAAATCTTGGTGTTGTTTTTTATCAGGACCTGTCATTTAAATCCCAGATCAAAGAGGTTTCTAGAATTTCCTTCTTTCATCTGAGGAACATTGCAAAAATGAGAAATCTCCTGTCCAGGGGTGATGCTGAGAAACTAGTCCATGCATTTGTTACTTCAAGGCTGGACTATTGTAATTCTTTACTATCAGGAAGTCCACAAACTGTAGTTAAAAGCCTTCAGCTGATCCAAAATGCTGCAGCCAGAGTTCTGATGAAAATGAAAAAGAGAGATCATATCTCTCCTATCCTGGCTTCTCTTCATTGGCTTCCTGTTAAATCCAGAATAGAATTTAAAATCCTCCTTCTCACATATAAAGCCTTAAATGGCCAAGCTCCATCTGATATCAGAGATCTGATTGTTCCTTATGTTCCTAACAGAGCACTTCGCTCTCAATCTGCAGGTTTACTAGCGGTTCCTAGAATTTCTAAAAGTAGAATGGGAGGCAGATCTTTTACTTATCAGGCTCCTCTCCTGTGGAACCAACTACCAGTTTTAGTCCGTGAGGCAGACACCCTGTCTACTTTAAGGCTAGGCTTAAAACTTTCCTTTTTGATAAAGCTTCTAGTTAGAGTGGCTCAGGTTATCCTGAGCTATCTCTATAGTTCTGCTGCTATAGGCTTAGACTGCTGGAGGACATAGGGACCCCTTTTTCATCATTCTGCTTCATTCTATCTCTATTCTCCCACTCTGCAGAATCTGTTAGTTCAATCTCTAACGTTCTGCTCTCTCTGCTTTTTCTCATAGTAGCTTCATCTGGTCTGTTCCTGTTTGGCTGTGACTCCATCCTGGAGAGAAATATCAGCTGTGCTGCTGCCATCAACACCTTTGTTTCTAGATGTTGGAGCTTGGCCTGTTTTCCAGTGTAGTCCTGTTTCTCTGACTGTGACTAACTGGATGTGCTCTCTTCATCCTCTGACATGGGAGCTGGCTCGGAGCTCGTCTGCCTGGCTGTGTGTTTCCTCACAGCTGCTTTTTGTATCTATGCTTCTTTTTCTATGTCTGCTTCTGTCTCCTTGAACCCCAGTCGGCCTCAGCAGATGGCCGCTCACACTGAGCCTGGTTCTGCTGGAGGTTTCTTCCTGTTCAAAGGGAGTTTTTCCTCTCCACTGTCGCTACAAGCATGCTTAGTGTGAGGGATTGCTGAAGAGTCAATGAGTCGATGCAATCAGCTGGTTTTCCTTAGATAGAAAACTTTGAATCAATCTGACTGGATGATCTGGTGAACTGGAAAGTGCGTTGAGATGACATGATGTGAATTGGAGCTATAGAAATAAACTGAATGGAATTGAACTGAATCTTCCCGGGAGAATTATGTTTCTGTTCACTGCGTTTATGTGGTCTGTGAAGGTGCTGATGACCTTAGTCTTTTATTTTACCTATGTATCATCAATGCATCTGAACCAGTGACTGGGTTTTGTTCCCATGTATCAGTGTAGAGCTCTGCTTTCCACCTCTTCCATATATAAGTTAGATGTAGTCAGTTTTCAGATTACAGTATTGCATAGTACGTCCTTGAGCAAGGGGAAACCTCCACATGATCCGTTCAAGTCCTCTTCAGGAAAACCCAGTGACAGTCCACTCCATTGCTCCTCTGGACCCAACATTAGTCTGCCTGTCCGCCCTCCAACAAGTTCTTTAATCTCTGGATAAGACCCCACAAACTGGATCCAATCTGCAGGTTTACTAGTGGTTCCTAGAATTTCTAAAAGTAGAATGGTCCCTGAGTGAAGCTCTAGTATCAGCTCATGCAGTCCACTGGATCTCCCCATAAAGCTCAGCAGACTGTCTCTCCAACCAGCAGTCTACAGACTGACCAACTCCATCTATCTCCACTCCACCACCAGTTTCAGGCCTGGGGGGAAACAGCCATGTTCTTTGCTCCTGTTCATGCATATCTATCAACATTAAGCATTATGTTTCCTGCTGAGGTGTAAGCGCCAAAGACAAAGTAATTGTATCAATAGATTTTTCCTAATTGGCTTTTCTTTTTTTGTCAGTTTTTCAGATTGAAAGACTGTTTATCAGCAAATCTGTTTTGCTTCTACACCGCCTGGCCAAAAGAAAAATCGCCACCTGGATTGAACTAAGCAAATAGGTAGGAGCCTCCTATTGGATAATTACTGCATGGGCGATTATCTTTTAGCTGGCAAAAAGTTATTTAACCCCAACTGGTGCAATGACCTGCTTCTCATTTCCTAAACAACCATGTGGAAAGACACATCCCATGGTCGTGGAAAAGATGTTAGTCTGTTGGAGAAGGGTCAAATCATTGGCATGCATCAACCAGAGAAACATCTAAAGAGGTACAGAAACTACTAAAATTGGGTTAAGAACTGTCCAACGCATTATTAAAAACTGGAAGCATAGTGGGGACCCATCATCTTCAAGGAAGAAATGTGGCCGGAAAAAAATCCTGAATGATTGTGATCGGCGATCACTTAAACGTGTGATGAGATCAAATGGAAGAAAAACAACAGTAGAACTCAGGGCTATGTTTAATACTGAAAGTAAGAGCATTTCCACACGCACAATGCGAAGGGAACTCAAGGGATTGGGACTGAACAGCTGTGTAGCCGTAAGAAAACCACTAATCAGTGAGGCTAACCAGAAAAAAAAGGCTTCAGTTTGCAGGGAGCAAAAAGATTGGACTGTGGAGCAATGGAAGAAGGTCATGTGGTCTGATGAGTCCAGATTGACCCTGTTCCAGAGTGATGGTCCCATCAGGGTAAGAGGAGAGGCAGGTGAAGGGATGCACCCACCATGCCTAGTGCCTACTGTACAAGCCTGTGAGGGTGGAGTTTTGATCTGGGGTTGCTGCAGTTGGTCAGGTCTAGGTTCAGCAACAGTATGTGCTCAAAGAATGACGTCAACTGACTCCCTGAATATCCTGAATGACCAGGTTATTCCATCAATGGACTTTCCCTGATGGTGCAGGCATATTCCAAGATGACAATGTGTGAAAGACTGGTTCAGGGAGCATGACTCATCATTTTCACACATGGATTGGCACCACAGAGTCCAGACCTCAACCCCATTGAGAATCTTTGGGATGTGCTAGAGAGGGCTTTGTGCAGCGGTCAGACTCTACCATCATCAATGCAAGATCTTGGTGAAAAATTAATGCAACACTGGATGGAAATAAATCTTTAGACATTGCAGACCTCATCAAAACAATGCCACAGCGAATGCGTACCGTAATCAAAGCTAAAGGCAGTCCAACAAAGTATTAGAGTGAATGACCTTTTTTTTGGTGGTGAGTTTTTTTTGGCCAGGCAGTGTATTTGCTAATTAAAAGTAAGCAAGGCTTCATGCTGGCAATGTATGAGTTAAAACTATTCTAACAGGTCTGTTGAACTGAAGCTATTTACCATTGATTGGATGACAGGCATTCTGCAAGTCACACAAGGGAGCTTGCAGTCAGATGTCAACATTCAATTCATTTATGACCATTGGCCAGGCATTAACTTCACGTTTGGAAGTTCTTTCAAGATAATAATCTTAACATGCGTCTTAAATTGCTTATTTTAAATGCATTTTTCAAACCTTCTATTCTCTGCTTCAGGTTTCCTCCTCTGCTCTTGACCACAGCTCCACTGGTCTCACCAACATCTTCTAGATCCTGGCTGTCACCAAGCAACACAGCAGCAGTCTACAGATTAATTTGATGTTCAATTCACAACCAAAACACAGATTTTGAATGTTCAGCAATGCCTGTACACTCTAGACTAATTATCATGTTTCATGACAACTTTAAAGACAGAAAAATGTTTGCGCTTTAAGCTAGTTTACCTAGTTGTGCAGCTATCGCTGTGTCCAGAGATTAGGACTTCTACATATTTGGTGACACAGTGGTAAGCATATAAAAGCTTACCACAAGCCCCTCAAATCTCTTTGTCTTTGCCTCTTGGCCATGTTGCTGTTCAGAAAACCGTCACCTGCTTCTCTGGTTGCACCACTGACATCAAAAAAGAAATCACATGTGCCCTCTGGGACACCGTAATTTGGTCAGGCTACTCGTAAGCTCACAGCCAAATGTTGACAGGGCAATATTTTTCCCACAGCAGGTTCTGATGAATAAAAATACATCAAAGATGTTTTCCAATCCTGTGGATACCGAAACTGGGCATGGCCCAACACAGAAGAGCGCCCTCTTCTGGACAAAACTCTGCTGTCCATCTACACCTTACGGACAAACGGCATTCCTTGGAGGACCAGAATGTCACAAGAAGACAGGTGGTTTGAGAGGTGCGTGAAGGAAGCCATCTATGTAAAGAAAGAAAAACCATACACAGAATATATGTCAGATTAAATGATACCACTTATACTTCAGCGATAGTATCTAGGTTTTACTTTATTGTATGTCTTGTACCATGTCTGTTGGTTGTTCTGTTCTTTTTCCATCTCTTTCCAGGGGATGAAGCAGACAGGAAATGTTTTATAATTATCTCCCTTTTATCTCCTCTTTCTTTCATCTTTTCTCCTTTTTTTCTGTTTTTCCTTTCCTGTTCTACTCACATTGCAGTGTCCATATAATCTGTAAAACTCCCTGCATAATTATAATAAAGCAATTTATATGCATAAAACAAGCGGAACACTATGGCGATAGCCGTACTGTCCCACTCGTTGTTTTTGGCATCAAGACAATTATTTTTTATTCCCACATTGCCAGACAGGAAACTGCTAAAAAAAAAAATAAAATGAAAAACCAAACTTAAACAGAGGGGTTGGACTCAGATTTCAGCTTTCAAAAACCTACAATGCAGCGATAGAGTTTATTCCTTCCCACCATCATCACACCCCCACCCCCATACAGGGGACCGGAACATCTTGCATCAGTTCACTTTAATCACGCAGACAGATTGGTTAAAGGTTTTCTGTGTAAGAAAACCAGCTACTTGCATCCGGTCATTGACTTTGCAGAACTCATTACCACCAACAAACCTGCAGATTGAGAACAATGTGCTCTGTTAGGATAAAAAAAAAATGAACTATCAGATATCGATATAAGATGGAGCTTGGTTATTTATATTTATATTTATATATAATTTATATATAATATATAATGAGGGTGAAAGAAAGATTTTTTTGTTTTTACTGACTAATCAGCTTCTTTTTCAAAGACTCTGGTCTGTTTTGTCTGCATTCAGGAGGAGAAAGTTAAGTCATAGTATAGAGAATGGGTCCTAGTACTGATCCCTGTGGTACTCCACTGGTACCTCTGGAGCATGAGGAAGATTCCTCATTAACGTGAACATAGATAACTGCAGATCACTGTAACATTATCTTCACATTTGTTACATTCTGTGTCCATTCAGTCATCTGTTACAAAATTGCTTCATGCGTTGGTCCTTAATGTGTATAAAATCATAATTTAAGCATCCAGAAAATCCTGCTCTTATTTTGAAATGTACTGGAGCCTTTTATAGAAATGTGTTTTACTCCATTCATAAAAAATAAATAAATAAAATAAATAAATAAATAAATTTTAACCAGTATGATCCACTGTATCAGGCCATGCAGTCTGGTTATGAGTACTATGCAAGCTGTTAAAAAAAGTGTCCTTACCCAGAAAAACAAACAAACTGATTGCAGTGATTCATTAGCTTTGCAGTAAATCATCATACTAAGCAATCATATGTCAACAGTTGAAGGGTTTGGCTCCCTTGTTCACCAAATATAATAAAAAAGAATTAAATGGTGGGGAAATTCTTCTGAAAAGGGAGAAAAAAACTGTTTATCAAATGAAACATACGGCTTTAGAGAAGGAAAGAGAACAATTATAAAACATTATCCTTATTATCATCAATATCAGCAATCAGTCCTTTTTTCACACTATGATAACACTACTAGAGTTCTGCAAAACTATTCAAAGCATAAAAAGCATTTTTGGAAGGAAGGAAACATCCTAAACATCCTCAGTTTTCTAAATTGGATTCTAAGTACCTGAATGTCAAGAAATTATTAATTTAAAATGTATTGAAATGAACAATTACTTTGAATTCTAAATAAAACCATAAAATAACAAAATTTATATAATTGAAAATCAATCCAGGATACAAAGTAATAAAAAAAGGTCAATATATTAAATTGTAATATTATTGCAGTGTTCAGTAAAAATCCTAAGCAGAGGGCCTTTATTCATGCTCCATGAAATACACACCCTGCACTAGAAATATATTTTCAGCACAGGTACTGTAAACTATGTGGAAACAATCTCATTTGTTGTTTTAAAAAATGTGTTAAATAGTTTTATGTGGCTCATCAAATCTATATCTATATGTGTGGAGCACACACTTGTTTGGTTTTCTATTCTTTATGTCTGCCTGTCAAATTATCAGCTTTCCTCATTTAGAACATCCTGTCTGAAGCAGACAGTTTGGCTTCATGGCCTTTTGTCAGCTTAAAATCCCCCCAGCCAAGCACCTCTCCAACGCCTCCTTTTGTCAGGGACACATAGCTAATTTTATTTCCTGACCATCCCACTGATCTTAAAAAAAAAATACAAGATAGTGAAGGGATGGGACACACAGATGTTGAGCAGCTCGTCAAACAACCAGGCAGCAAGCAGACTGACGAAATAAGGCTCTTTTTCTTTGGGTGTCTGTAATGCCAATCTGCTGGAAGCTGCAGTAGATGCAATATCTAATTCAATTCCTTTGCTCAAGCTAAAAGCTTTCTGCCACATTTTAGCACACAAAAGCTGCAGCTTTGCTCTTTGTATTCGAAGCTCCTTTTAGGGAGGTGGTGGTGGTGGGGGGTGGATCAATAGAGTCCAGGCTCTCAATCTCCCTGGCCTGCTAGAGAGGGCGAAGGAGGAGCTGGAACAGTTTTGTCATTTATAAGCCTTGCTGAAAAATCCTTGCTGTGGGACTGTGGTTGTCAAGAACAAGGCTGATGCTGCCAGCCACAGCTGTAACAGTGGAAATGAAGGCATCTGCACTGCAAAGTGGTTCAAAGTTCATTTAAAGACAAGGCGAGTGTGTTTGTAATGAATCCTCAGATTTCAGGCTGCAGCTGTTCAACACACCCAACATACCAGTGAAAAAAAAAATCCAGACATGCAAAGAAACCCCAAAAGCTGAGCTGTTCTTTTGCATTTATGACATTTAATGACCCAAAACACATCCAAATATGTACCAACCTTCACACAAACAAACAAACCAAAATATGTTCATCTCTTATTGATATGCCTACCCACACTGAGTTCATGGATTCTCTGCCTGCACTGATTCACAGGCAGGAAAAGCGCCGGCTTTCCCTGCCTGCTGTTTTGACAGTTGTTAGCTCAGACAGTGAGAGGCAAATCTTTTAATCTGCTCCTCTAAATAAGAAAAACATCAGACTGCCTGATATTTTCACACATTTCCATCTGAAGCGGACTCATTTAACACCCCATCTTTATTGGAATTACAGAAGTCAACTTAATGCCTAATCAGTTTCTAATAAAATTGTGTTTATGTTGAATCTTTTCTGTTTTTATATGCAGTCAGACAGTCACCATGTTTAACTGCTTTTATAAAGAGGTTTATTTGGGGAGGAAGATTTAAAGTCACCTTCATTAACTTGAAGTGTGTGTTGCAGCTGGAAAAGGTATAAAAATAGCTAAGATATATTTTAAAGGCTCTGTTAATATTATCATAATGAAAATCGATGTGATAGATCCTTATCACCCAGCTTAAAGAGGCAATGATTATGGATATTTAATTAAGAAATATCTAGATAATACTAAGTTTATTTTTTTTGTCATTTCACTGATCACAATTTTTGTGATTCCAACAACAACAGAGAGAATTCCCAAAAAATAAAAAATTCAATTTTTTAAATAGATAAAAAGTAATCCTCTAATAAGAATCTCTTAAGGTAAAGTTGTATAAATTGTTAAGAGTTTTCCTCCTTACTCAGATCTGAGGGTTTGGAGGAGAAAATAAGAAAATTAAGAAGATAAATTTGGGTCACCGGGTTTGGACCCAGGAAATAGCCTTATCCTTATCTCCCCATTTTTTCACCTGTCAGTAAAGCTTGACCCCAAGTTCTGAAAGAATCCCACTGAAAAGTATTCTTTGCACAACAGCTGTCCAAACAAGTTTAACAGGCCTTCAGCATGCAGCCTATCATTTGAATAAATGTTGTTCTGAAAATTATGAGGTCCTCAACAATTGCTGTTCTTCCCTCTCTTTTGTTAAAACATATTTTCACAATGTTCAATTTAAACAAAGTCTTAGGTTACTTCCTGAAACATGCAAATCACAAACCCAAGAACATCCCAAACAAATCTATTTTTCAGACTTATCACTGATGCTCAGACAATATTAGTTTTCTTTACCCGGGAAAATAATTACCGTTTACAAAGATCACATTTCCCTGCAAGATTAATTAGCCTGCTGTCTGAATCTTTAATAGTTGAGATTTCTATCGGTCAGACAGATTAACTGGTGGCAGGAATAACTGGTTGTGGCAGCTGGAAAACACTGATGTCTCTTATAGACAGGTGGCTGTGTCGATGCCTGTCTAAAAATACTTTTAATGAAACAACCTTGTTTAAAAATGTTTTCCCAAATCCAGTTTCCTGACATATTGATCACTGAGAAGGAATGTGGTCGAATCACCAATGATTCTGAAGCAACAACAGCAGCTTTTGGATCTCACACTGGGAAAATTACTGGTGAGCAGATGGAGATCAACTGGTGGCACAGAAGTCACGGGAAAATTACTGTTACTCCAAAGTTCCATAAATCGATTCAGCTGGAATGAAAATAATATCTGCAACCGAACGGCATGATAGACGAACAAGAAATTCATGGCAATAATTTCACAATTAAGAAAATACATGTCTCTATCTTCAATACTCTTTAAATCAATTAACATTAATCTGCAAAGATCCTAAACTGTCCCCAGATCATCCCCAGTATTATGATAGTGTTGGCTGCATAAATATAGGCATGTTTTTCTCAAAGTAGCTTCATCTGGTCTGTTCCTGTTTGGCTGTGACTCCATCCTGGAGAGAAATATCAGCTGTGCTGCTGCCATCAACACCTTTGTTTCTAGATGTTGGAGCTTGGCCTGTTTTCCAGTGTAGTCCTGTTTCTCTGACTGTGACTAACTGGATGTGCTCTCTTCATCCTCTGACATGGGAGCTGGCTCGGAGCTCGTCTGCCTGGCTGTGTGTTTCCTGGACGGGGCCGCCTGTGGAGCTCGTTGACAGTTGCCTTTTGTATCTATGCTTCTTTTTCTATGTCTGCTTCTGTCTCCTTGAACCCCAGTGGGCCTCAGCAGATGGCCGCTCACACTGAGCCTGGTTCTGCTGGAGGTTTCTTCCTGTTCAAAGGGAGTTTTTCCTCTCCACTGTCGCTACAAGCATGCTTAGTGTGAGGGATTGCTGAAGAGTCAGTGAGTCGATGCAATCAGCTGGTTTTCCTTAGATAGAAAACTTTGAATCAATCTGACTGGATGATCTGGTGAACTGGAAAGTGACGAGTTGTGAATTGGATCATTAAAAGTAAAATGAATTGAATTAAAACCAATAAGGGCCTGTTTCTGAACTGGTTTTGGTTGCACCATGGGATGAAATATATTCATTTAGGAGAGAATTTAATCTAATAAAATCAGAATCACATATCTGCTGATGCAGAACTTGAATTTAAATCTCAGAGTTAGCAGCTATCACTACAGAATGGGTATCACACATCACAGCTGTTTGATATCCCAGTGAAAAGGGCAGCAAAGGAGTCTAAAAACAACAGAATAATGTTTGGGCATCATAGCTTCTCCACTGGGGAACCAACTGCTTATGCAGCCTGTAGAACAAAAGGTTAGGGTTAATCAGATAGATTAACTTGTTCCAAACAGGGTCCTTAACACAGCTGTTTGGAGCGATTAGCTGGCTGCATGGCTGCTGGATCAAACTGCTGCAGAAATAAACAAACGGGTCAGAATAAATGTTCTCATTTCTGGTCTAAGTTCCATGTATGTGTATGTTGTATATAAAGATTGTCAAATATTGGGGTAAATGAAAGTTTGGGTATAAAAAAAAGCATCATGAGTCAACAGCATCTAATACTGAATCTAATGTCCTTATAGGTGAAGCTCTGATCCACCTGGATCTGGAAAACATGTTGGTTAAATCCAGGAACTAGGATGGCAATACTTTAAATTGTAATCATCATTCAGAATTGCTTCCTGTCACTATTATGTCTGTAACCATGTTCATAAAGTCACCTGTGATATGATTCCCATCGGTTTGTCAATGGAAGCCAAGTCATTGTGTTTGCATCCAGAGTTATTTTAAATCATCTTGTTTTTAAAGTTATTGACAATTTAACAGTATTTTGACTTAGTTTTTGCTGTGATTCTGTACTGTATGCTTTGCTGCCATAATTGCAGTAAAATGATAAGCAAGCTCATTACAAAATGCTAGTTGCAAGAAAATGTTTGTATTTCAGACCTACATCATCACATTATCTGGTCCAACTCTAAAACATGAATTAAATACAAAGAGAGGTAAATGAGCAATATGGCTGCCAATTTCCTCAGGTGTCTTCCTCACCTGTTGAGATAACATTCTAGATGTGTTACATTGCATTAGCTGCAGTATTTCACTTGCAAACTGTTTTAGACACCAGATCTGGATCAACAGGAACATTTTCTGAGTCTGCTGATCGTTTAAATCACCATTTAAATGGGGTCACCTCGTTAAGAAATAATTAGCAAGTGGGTTCTGCAGCTGTACTGTTAAAAGTTAAAATAATAACCAGATCTTTTTATATCAGTTATCTAGGAACTTGGTAAAATCTCCATATTTATCACATTGATTGTATAGAAGCAGTCCTCCTTGAATCTCTCTGGTGCTTTTTTAAAACTTTCCCAGCAGGCAGTGATTTCCTGCAGCAGGTAGTTCACCGCTCTGCGTTTCAGATGCAGTGTTTCCATCCTGGAACGCATCATCAAGTAGGAGGAGCTTCAGCTGCGTGAAGCTGACACCCCACTGACACCATACAAACTCAGCATATAGACTGAATGGTTATTGCTTCTTTAGAGCAGGTTTAAGCATTTAAAATGGTCATTAGGAAAAATTTTAAAATAAATAAAAGTTAAATATAAAATTATATGTGATGTTGTTTCAGAGATATTAAACATTAATTTTTAGGTCACCCAGAGGTCAAATACCCCCCATTAAGCTCCAAATTGAATCCAAATGATCTAGCCTACTTTTTCAGAGCTGCTTCATTTCTGCAGATAAAACTATGGTTTGTTTTTTAGATAGAATTATTTTTAATCATGGCCGATGACGTCACCATGCCAGCAGATCTCTGTGCTGCGTTCGTTTCCTGATATAAAGTTATTGCATAACATCACATGTCATTCCTGAATATAAGTGGGCATGTTGACCTTATATAGAGGCTGGAATAATTGTTTATTTTTTAGTTAATCTCCAGCCTACCAGTCCCTCTGCTTTGGACCTACCGTTACCCCTGGCAACCCCATAGCATTTCCTGTCAAGGTCTCACTGTCTGTTGGCATTCCACAATAAAAGCACAGGTGAAACTTAACATCACAGACTGCTGCTAAATTGTTCTCCATGAAGAACCTTTGAATCACCTTGGGGAGACCATTATTTTCTAAAAACGCGACAAAGTTCAGAAAAAAAAGTCCACTTTGGCTTCATCCAGCTGCACCTCTGATTCGGTCGGATTCAGTGGGACTTCATTGTAAACCCCCCCCTTCAGAAAGCCCTGATGCTGGGCATTGGGCAGTGACAGACCGGGCTCTGTGCTGGAGGCGAGGGAGGATGATGAACAGTCCATCTAGGACTAAAGTAAAACTGTTTTTTTTAAAGCCACCCAAAGACCTCTGCAGATCATTCCTTATTTCTACCTTTGTTAACATTATTTTCTGTGTATTCAATTTGAAGTGAAAAAGCTTCTCCTCCATCCAGTCCCTGATTGGCTGCCATGTCATGATTTCATACAAAATGTAATCTGGTTTCATCTTCAGTGATCACTGCTCCTCTCTCTCTATGCTGTGCTGATGTTTGACTCCTCAGCTCTATCTAGTAGCAGCAGGTGGGGGAGGGGCAGTGAACGCTCTCACCGCATGGAGTTAACCGCTGGATGCTTCCCCGCCCTTCTCTGCCTGGTTTGGATAGGGATTCTATGTGAAACCATCACACTTTGCGTCGCCACCATGTTCGGTATGATCACATCATATGGCAACTAGCAACCCCATCAACAAAATCATCAACCTGTGAGGGAGAATAAACTAAACTTTTGGCTTCTGCAGCACTGCTTAGTGACACAGAGGAGAGAGAGAAATAAAAGAGGGTCTGTAAAATTAATACCTGTATTATCTGTGTCATGTTGTGGAATTATAAACACTAACTAGGAAGGGCTTCCTCCTGCCACTAGAGGGGCTGTTGGTGAGATGTATCATGTTGACTTCCTATTTTGACTGCTGAGTAGCATGATGTTCAGGCTATCTCCATTCGAATTAAGTTCTTTTTCTTCTTTAATATCTCTATATCTAGGTACAGTGGGGAGAACAAGTATTTGATACACTGTTGATTTTTCAGGTTTTCCCACTTGCAAAGCTTGTAGAAGACTGTAAATTTTATCATAGGTACTCTTCAACTGTGAGTGATGGAATCTAAAACAAAAATCCAGAAAAATACAATGTATGATTTTTAAATAATTAATTTCCATTTTATTGTGTGAAATAAGTATTTGATCATCTATCAACCAGTAAGAATTTTGGATGGATGTTTGGACCATCTCTCCTTGAAAGGATTGTTTGAGCTTCACACTGAGCAGGGGATAAATCTCCACACGGGGGGCGCTAGTGCGCATGCGAACAATGTAGACGTGGTTTGCCGGTGCTCCTCTCTGCGACTTAAAAATCATCCTGAAACCGCGCTTTCCCTGCTCATAGACTCTAAGTGTGTGAATACACACCTCTCTAAGGCCTCTACTGTGCTGAAAAATCAACATGATGAAGCCAAACACTTCCAGCAAAGTCAAAACTGCGGACAGCCAAGCCGCGGGAGCTAAAGCTAGTACCGTGGCTGGCTACAGCGGCGACTCTCCTGCCAAGTCAGATATACCTCCAGATAAAACTTATGACATGTGTAAGGCACTATGCAAAGAGATGTCGGAGTCAATCCTACGACGCATTAACGACCGTTTTGACGCCTTTGAGACTAAGTTTCAGTTACTCTCAGGCCGAACTACAGGCCCGTGTGGCCGGCCAGGAGCAAGCTGCTAACGACCTCGAGCAAGTGCTCGAAGTTAAGTGTACTGAACTGGCGAGATGCACCACCCAGCTCCACACTAAATTGCTTGACCTGGAGGCTCGCTCCCGGAGGCATAACATTAAAATCGTGGGAATACCTGAGGGGGAGGAAGAAGGCAGGCCCACCGAATTCGTCTCCACGTTAATCCCGAAACTGCTTGGTGAAGAGCGCTTTCCACATCCAGTCAAAGTCGACCGGGCGCACCGCTCCCTCCAGCCGAAGCCAGCCGCAGGAGCCAGACCACGCATTATCCTGGCGCGTATCCATCACTTTCAGGAGAAGGAGCTGATTCATCGTCTCGGCAGGCAGCTGTCCATGGTGTACAAGAGCAGCAAGGTCCTTATTTTTCCGGATTACACGTAAGAGGTTATGGCTCCGCGCTGCGCCTTCCAAGAAGTGTTACGAGCTCTGCGGAATGAAGGAATCAAGCACACCTTACGGTACCCGGCAAAGCTGTACGTTTACCCCCGTGACGGTGGGGCACCCGCGATCTTTGTGGACCCGAAAGAAGCAGCGCAGTCCCTGGGAAAGAACAGCGCACGTGAAGGGGAGTAGATTAATACTGACATGCTTCATTTACGCCGAGGTGAGACAACTATCTGAGCAAGGCAACTGAGCAGCAGATCAGTGCAGCATTGGGACCTTTTCACATTGTGTTTCATTTAGATATAAATCTGTTATTTCAAAGGTCTTTCCCGAATTACTACCATACGGGCATAGATTAATGTGCAATTGCTGATTTTTGTTCATCTTATTATAACCTGAATATTGCGGTATCACAAATTTTGTTACTGTAACGCAGCAGAGAGGGGGAGGGCAGGGGTAAACTAAGTTAGTTAGTTATTTGCCCAGCAGCTCCTTTTGGGATAGTATGGGATGCTGTGTGCCAGGTTCGGGTGGGCACAACGCAGGGTGGGAGGGGGGAAATGTTGTTTTTGAATGTTCAGATATTCTCAGGCTCAGACATTTTTTTTGTTTGGTTGTTTGTCTGTGTGTTTTTATTTTTGTGTAATGCCTTACAATTGCTGCCAGTTGGTTTATATTTTTCAAGATGTAAGTGCTCAACTTTAAGACGTCTCTCTTTGTTGGAGGATGCAGGGGTCCCGGGATAATATACAAATAGGAGGCAGAAACATCACCATGGTCTCGTGGAACATTAAGGGGCTGGGTAATGTTATTAAGAGGGGGAAAGTCTTTCGGCATCTAAAATCCTTATCTGCAGATGTGATTTTCCTGCAGGAAACTCATGTCAGAGCAACTGAACAACGCAAACTGAGATGTAGCTGGATATCACAGGTATATCAATCAGCATTCACTTCTCACGCTCGTGGTGTAGCTATCCTTTTCAAGAAAAGTGTTCCATTTCAACTCGACTCTCTCACCAGAGACCCTAATGGCAGGTACATTATAGTTTCTGGGACTATTAATTAATTTCCTCTAACTTTCTTAAATATCTATGGTCCGAATATGGATAATCCTAATTTTTTTAAAGGTTTTTTCAACCTTCTACCAGATGCTAGTAGTACTAACATAATAATTGGAGGTGATCTAAACTGCTATTTGGATCCTTATTTAGATAGATTGTCTTCACGTCCACCTCCAAACATTGCATCAGTGCAGACCCTAAACAATCTGATTAAGTCCAGGAATATAGTGGATATCTGGAGGATCCAGCATCCTACAGATAAAGATTATTCATTTAGTCACATGTTCACAAATCGTATAGCAGGATAGACTATTTTTTGATTGATTCTCATTTAATAACCTCTGTCGCCAACACCAAATACAACAATATACTAATTTCAGACCATAGCCCACTGTCAATGTCTTTGAACCTCTCTCTTCCTAAACAGAGTTACTCTTGGCGTTTTAACCCTCAACTGCTTTCTGACGGCAAATTTGTGGAGATAATTTCTACTAAGCTAAAGAATTTCATAGAAACTAATGATAATGGTGATGTATCTGATTCGATCCTCTGGGAAACGTTAAAAGCTGTTATCCGGGGTGACATTATCTCCTATGAATCGCCAAAAAAGCTAGGGAAAAACGTTTACGGGAGATTGAAAACGCTCTTTCAATTTACGAGGCTAGATATGGAATTTTAAAATCCTCTGAGGATTACAATAAAATAATTAAGCTTAAGTATGAATATAATTGCATTTTGGGTGGTCAGGTTAATAACCTTCTCTTAAAACTTAAGCAGAAGAACTTCGAACTTGGGGATGGGCCGGCGGGGCTCCTGTCGTGACAGCTCAGGGGTGTGCAGGCCTCCAGAGCGATCCATTGCATTAAATCAAAAGCAGGTACTCTGTTAACCAACCCTAAAGAAATAAATGATCGCTTCAGAGATTTTTATTGCGAATTGTATTCCTCCAAATGCAATGTTACTCAGTCTGACCTGGCCGATTTCTTTGATTCTCTTACATTGCCTAAGCTTAGTGATGCTGCCAGGGATGATCTAAATTCTGACTTTGCATTGGAGGAGATAATCTCTGCAATTAAGTTGTTTCCATCGGGCAAAGCAGCTGGACCTGATGGGTTCAAATGCAAATTTTATAAAAGATTTTCCAACATTCTTGCTCCTACTTTTTGAATATGACCCATTTAA
>NW_024038017.1:180000-259915 GCF_016077235.1 Cyprinodon tularosa | reverse complement strand
TTGGTGTGTTCCTGGTGTGTTCCTGGTGTGTTCCTGATGTGTTCCTGGTGTGTTCCTGATGTGTTCCTGGTGTGTTCCTGGTGTGTTCCTGGTGTGTTCCTGATGTGTTCTTGGTGTGTTCCTGGTGTGTTCCTGGTGTGTTCCTGATGTGTTTCTGGTGTGTCCCTGATGTGTTTCTGGTGTGTTCCTGTTTTCTGGTGTGCAAACTGTTCCCACCGAGACTTAACAAACAAGTCCATTTCTTTGGTGTGCTCCTGGTGTGTTCCTAAAGTGTTCCTGGTGTGTTCCTGAAGTGTTCCTGGTGTGTTCCTTTTTCTTTGTTACCTTTTCTTCTGTGGGAAATGGTTTTATGAGGCAGATATGAACCTGAAATTATTTAGACAACCAGGCTGTGTCTAAATCTGCGCCCTAATCACTGTACAGGGTTTACGCCATTTTAAATGAGTGTCCCAACGTCTAGTCAATGAAAATGTTGAGAACTTTAAATTTCCAACAATGCACCTTGAATAGTAGTGATCATCCATGGTCACTAGATTAGCAGATATATCCCAGAATGCTTTGCGAGGAGAGTCCTCGCAAAGCATTATGGGGTTTGTTTTGACAGCGGCAACAAAGAACAAAGATGGTGCAGGCACCATGCGAGGAGGCGGAGTCACGTGACCAACGGTGAGCGAAATGTAGGGATCGTCTGTCCCAATGGTGAGTTAACTGAGTTCACTATAATGTTCACTATATAGTCCCTGCTCTATATAGTGATGGAGGGATTTACGGGTTAGAGCGGATGGTCGGATGTAGATGTTTTGTTTCTAAATCTGGGATAGTTCCTGTTTTCCAGTGATGGCTGGCAGGGTTAGAGGCCCTATATTAGTCATTTGGTAAAGAAAAGCTTCAGCAAACTCAGATTTAAATTAATATATTAAACAGTAAATGAGAAGCAATTAAAGTGATGAACTAAACAAACATTTCTGCATGTGAGAAGTTCAGGTTTAACCCGATGGTCATTAACCCACTCCACCATCTCTGGTCTCCTCTATCCTCCACAGATTACCTCTCCCATCCCTTCATCTCCCATCCAATTTCCCAGGCTGTTGCTAAGCTACAACAACTTTGAGAGTCTTTGAGGCAGCTGCTGTGAGTCGTACCACTTCTTATCCATTGATGTGTCACAGAATGTGACGTGCACTTTGCAAACGTATAATATATTTCAAATTTGCAGAAAGAGAGAGGCTCTGAACTACAGAGTCTCTATTTTTATCAGATCGGGCTGTGACTCTCCTCTAGGATAAAAATATAAATGTAAGAGTGAAGACAGCCGTGTACAAACAGTGTCAGTCAGTGGCTGAAACTCCTTTAATGGATGATCTGTGTTTAAAACCAGGCTGGGATTAAATGCAGAAGTATAACATGTTTGACTTTCTTACCTCTACAGGTATGAACCTCTATTAACTGCTTTCAGAAAACCAGGAGAGCTTTGACCTTTCTAGGTGAAGCTGACTGCAGGAGGCTGTTAATGAACATTACATGTCTGCAGCAGGTATTTAAACTGATAACGATTATTTAACTAGCCACAGAAGAGCAGATGTGTCTCATGTTTTACTGTATAAAGCGTGACATATGTCCTCATCATTTCCCCTTCCTCTCATGATGCCGGAGACTCGTGATGCACTTTGTTCTCCTCTAGAGGACAGCAGAGCTTCAGACAGCTTCATGCCTCGTCCGTCTGTTTCCACCCATTCTAACATTTTCACTTTATCAGCTTCCAAAGAGTAAATCTGCCATAGATGATTGAGTTAATTAAAGGAAGCTGTCAACGCTAGTCTAAACGGGCCCTAAATCTAACACCTCACAGGGTCTGGTCCATCTGGGGTCAGAATGAAAACACAGTCAGTCTTTCTAAGGATCAACTCTTTGCTTCTTAGTTTCAGCCACAATGCAGAGTTTCTGATCCTGCCACTGAGCTTAACCGTTTCAGTCCTGACCTACAGTAGACCTTCACTGTGTTCATTCAGAATCAATCACATGTGAACTCGCTGGGCTTCTTGCTCCTTTTCATTGTTCTGCTCCAGTTCACCAGGAGTCATGTGAGAGGGAAGCCCAAAAGTTTGCAGGACTCTCCTGTTGAAACCTGCTCTTCAATGTTCTGTCACAAGATAACAGCTGTTCCACTGTTTTACCTGTCCAGCCATTTTCTGTTGGAGTAGGTGAGAATGGATCACGCAGACAGTCCCATGAATCACTATCAACATCAGAGAAATATGAGCTAAGGTCTGAGACAGACAGATAAGGTGTTTAGTTAAAACATCCCTTACAATAATAAGAGACATGTTCTCTTTGTTTAAAAACTCAGTCAGTTGGTAGAACATCTCTGTTTTTCTTTTATTCTTCTTCTCCAGAGGTGTGTTTTTTTCATAAAGGTGGTGATTTTGTCGCTTTGTTAAAGGGTAGCTGTGAATTATCCCTGGATGGAGAGGTTAGTCTGTTCAATATGCTGATTATGTCTGCAGGATGGACTAACTCATCATTGCAAAGCAATGCAGTCTGGATCGAGAAGAAAAAGGCTTTTCCTTTGTCATGAATTCTGACATTTCTCTGTGCAGCTCAAAAACTGTCTGCAACACTTTGCCTTTACCGACGGACCTTTGAATGATAAAGCAGTGCATCATGTTCACCATCCAGATTTCGGCAAAGCTGGCCAAACAACCGTAACTGCAAGGCTCTCGCTGCGTTCAGACCTGAGTGCAGCTTTGATACCTTGTCTTTGGAAAATAGTGCTGCCGCTGCAGGAGACAGTGGGTCACTATGATGCTTGGATTGATGGACCTTATCTGAGCTACAACTCTGCTCTTTTGGCCGCTCATCACTGATGCGCCATCCGTACAAATGGCGACACATTCTTGCGACTCAACAAGTTTAAATATTTCCTGAGTGGTCGTCCTGCCCAAGGCCTCCTTAGAAAACAGAAAATCCTCCAAAATATCTCCTTTCCAGGGTTGATGCAGCAGCGCTGTTAGTTGAGCAGCATTAGAAATGTCTGTAGATTCGTCCAGCTCTATGGGGAACTGTCTATCCAGTGACTCTTCCTGAATGTCAGCTGAAAGTTCTTGAATTCTTCTACTCATGTGAAAGCAGGATCGCTTTCAGCATGTTCTTTCGGCACCTCTGTGCCAAGAAGAACCTCCCACAACGCAGCTGGAAGCACCTGGTCCGTTCCTTTGGAGTCTGGCTTCTTACGATGAGCTGTGCTACTAAACACGAAGCTCTCTGAGCTTTTTCTGATGTCATGTCCAGGATCACCAATTGTTATTTTTTCTACCTGTAATTCTCCTCCTTTCCTTGGAAAAATACTGTAGTTTTATCTTTGAGTTCTGGGTGTTTAGTGGTGAGATGCTGCTTTAGTTTCATAGCTTCATTTGCTCTGAATTGAAGATATGTTGGTTTTCCGTCCTGATTCTCCATATAGCCAAACTAAATATAACGGTTGTTATTATTTAGTGTGTGACTAAGCTAAACCCTGAGAGAAACCCTGAGAGACCTGGACATTGGGGAGACCGAGCAACTGCTACACAGGCACACTGCTCAACACAGGAGAGTCAACTCCTCAGGACAGGACTCAGCTGTTCATGAGGACACTCATTTGAGCACAACAACGTCCAGATTCTGGCCAAGGAAGACAGATGGTTTGAGAGAGGGTTTAAGAAAGCCACCTTCGTTAACCTGGAAAAAACATCTCTCTGGTCTTAGACAGAACCTTTCACCAACTTCCAGCACTTTAGGGAACAATACCCAGAAGATTCACCTCCCACCTGCCCTCACCTCACTCACCCTTCAGTGAGGCATGTGACTGAAACCACTCTGATGAGGGAGTAACGACCCATCAGCACCCCCGAACCACCATTAACCCCCCAGGTGACCTCCAATTCAATTCAATTCAATTCAGTTTATTTATATAGCGCCAAATTCACAACACATGTCATCTCAAGGCACTTTACAGTTCAACCAGATCATACAGTCAAACTGACACAAAGTTCTCCATCTAAGGAAAACCAGCTGATTGCATCGACTCAAATACAATCCCCCACACCAAGCACGCTTGCAGCGACAGTGGAGAGGAAAAACTCCCTTTTAACAGGAAGAAACCTCCAGCAGAACCAGGCTCAGTGTGAGCGGCCATCTGCTGAGGCCCACTGGGGTTCAAGGAGACAGAAGCAGAGATACAAAAAGCAGCTGTAAAAGGCGGCCCCGTCCAGGAAACACACAGCCAGGCAGACGAGCTCCAAGGCAGCTCCCATGCCAGAGGACGAAGAGAGCACATCCACTCAGTCACGGTCAGAGAAACAGGACCACACTGGAAAACAGGCCGATCTCCAACATCTATAAACAAGGGTGTTGATGGAAGCAGCACAGCTGATGTTTCTTTCCAGGATGACGTCACAGCCAAACAGGAACAGACGAGGCAAAGCTACTCTGAAGAAAAGCAGAGAGAGCAGAAAGTTAGAGATTGAACTAACAGATTCTGCAGAATAGGAGAACAGAGAGAGAATGAAGCAGAATGATGAAATGGGGGTCCCTATGTCCTCCAGCAGTCTAAGCCTATAGCAGCATAACTATAGAGATAGATCAGGATAACCTGAGCCACTCTAACTAGAAGCTTTATCAAAAAGGAAAGTTTTAAGCCTAGCCTTAAAAGTAGACAGGGTGTCTGCCTCACGGACTAAAACTGGTAGTTGGTTCCACAGGAGAGGAGCCTGAGAACTAAAAGATCTGCCTCCCATTCTACTTTTAGAAATTCTAGGAACCACTAGTAAACCTGCAGATTGAGAGCGAAGTGCTCTGTTAGGAACATAAGGAACAATCAGATCTCTGATATAAGATGGAGCTTGGCCATTTAAGGCTTTATATGTGAGAAGGAGGATTTTAAATTCTATTCTTGATTTAACAGGAAGCCAATGAAGAGAAGCCAGGATAGGAGAGATATGATCTCTCTTTTTCATTTTCATCAGAACTCTGGCTGCAGCATTTTGGATCAGCTGAAGGCTTTTAACTACAGTTTGTGGACTTCCTGATAGTAAAGAATTACAATAGTCCAGCCTTGAAGTAACAAATGCATGGACTAGTTTCTCAGCATCACCCCTGGACAGGATATTTCTAATTTTTGCAATGTTCCTCCATGGCCAACGGCAGCTTTAAGCTACAGCTGTTCTAAGAAAGGATCCCAGTTTTTCTCTGTTAGATCAGAAGTGAGTAAGCTGGGTTTTATGGCTCATTTATTGTAATAGACACTCTAGCCCTAGGTTTGTGTGTGTTTTATTCTTTTTTTCTATGCCCACTTGAAAAAAACACAGGCAACACCAAGCAGCCCCTGGTAAATTTCATCTAGAACCCCCTCTGGTTGGGTGGCATTTTGTAGCAGAAACACAGGCCCCTTACATCCTTCTTCTTGTTCAGCAGGCAGCAGTTTCTCTCATTCAAACAGTCTGTGCCTGATGCTCCCCCTAACCTCACCGTAGACCTGCCGCTCCCCCCACCCACAGAAACCTGTTATTACCGGACAGCAGCAGAGAGATTTCCACGGTTACGTTATTAGTTAATATAACGGAGTGTTTAAAGCGGGGGTGGGCAAACTTTTTGACTTGCGGGCCACAATGGGTATTGACAGAGGCGCCGGGCCAGGAGCATTTGGACACACAGTGTAATTTATCAAACCTGGAGATTGAAATGTATGAAAAAACAGACACAATTGAAGGTGAACATTTAAAGAAATCAACATTTAGTGGAAAAAGATCAGTGGAGTAACTTTCAACATTCAGAACAGATTATTACCCGGCAAAGAAAGCGTTTTTTAAATTCAGAGCGTTGTGCGGCATGTTAATTTAGCTACTGAACCGCTGCTGTGCATAAATACAAGTTAACACAGCAGAGAAACTGACATTTCAGTGGGAACAGAGTTGTTGTTCTCCCTCTCTTTCAGTTGCATCAAAGCCTGGAGTTACTTCTGTTGTGGCGATTCTTTGCTGATGTTCATGACGTTAAAGTCTGCTCAGACAGGTGGAGCCAAACAATGTGTCGTGATCTGCCATGATAGCTGATCTGATCACTCACTTCCTTTACCTGCCGTCGATTTATTTTATAGAATATTGAACAGGGTATTAAGTAGAAATTGTAGCAGTTATTGTGGTAGTAGTGTCTCATTGTAGAGTCTGGTTGCAGCAGGAATGAATGACCTGCAGTAGAGCTCCTTTTTTCCAAACAGGCTGTAAAAGTCTTTGACTAAAGGAGCTGCTCAGCTCCTCTACAGTCTGCTGCAGAGGGTGGAAGGTGGTGTCCATGATGGATGGCAGCTTGGACAGCATCCTCCTCTCAGCCACTTCCTCCACGGAGTCCAGAGTCCAGCCTAGGACAGAAACAGCTTTTCTCACCAGTTTGTTCAGTCTCTTTCTGTCCCGCTCTGAGCTGCCAGGAGCCCAGCAGACAACAGCGTAGAGGAGGGCTGATGCCTCCACAGAGTCAGAGAAGGTTTGAAGCAGGGGCCTGATCACTGCAAAGGACCTCAGCCTCCTCAGGAGGTGGAGGGAGGCGGCTCTGGTCCTTCTCATACATGTTGTGAGTCCAGTCCAGTTTATTATTGCCGTGAACACCCAGGGATTTAAAACTCCACAGTTTCTGTGTTCCTGGATGTTCATGGGGAGTGAGGTGGGGGTCCTTTCCTGAAGTCCATCACCATCTCCTTGGTCTTACTGGTGTTCAGACACAGGTGGTTCTTCTAACACCAGTCCACAAAGTCCATGATGACAGCTGATTAATGTCCAGCAAATTTATGGTGAATCAACTGCATTTTAGGACATTTTTAACACTATAAATCTGAAAGATAGGGTAATTTTCTCTGAGTTCCTGCAGGCCTCTGCATAACTCCACTGTTTCACTATTATCCTGCTTGTGTTTCTGTTGGCAGACATTACAATGTGTTTGATCTAAGACATTTAATTATGACCGATGATTCTGAAACAGGAAGAATCGTCTTTTAGGAGAGGCCTCTATGACTCATTACACTTAATGCCTTCTGCAGGGGTTGGTCATTTCCTTAGAGACTGAATGCACGTAAGAAATCACACAATGAATGACTGAATCCACTCATCACTGCATTGTGACACAACGTTTTCTGTAATTCAGAGTTCCTGCCTTAAACTTGCCAGAGTTTGAGGCTCTGTCCTGAACCACTTACAGAGTATACGTCACTCCAACCACCAATAACATAGAAATTTTAAAGTGAAAACTTGTAGAGACAGTAGAAAAGGAGACTGAATGGAGGATTAATTTTCCCCGCTGAAGCTTGTGGGTTATATCAGGTGTAATGCAGAGAGACCAGAACGACAGCCTTCTATCATCTCAAAGAGAGCTAGATGCTACGGACGGCTGCATCTTAAATATCAGAGGGAAGCAGCCAAGCATGGCTTCATGTGTGTTGGAAACAGAGGGACAGTCTAAATAACAGGAAATAGGACCAAAAATATGGCAACACATCTGATCAGATTCTCAGGTTAGACTTCGTTTTAAACCTCAGGTTTAACCTGAGGTTTAACTGTGTGAGCACCTTTAAAGTGGTTGTTGATGAAAGTAACTTATTGGGGCTTTTTAGCCTTTGTTCCACAACTCATAGTGGTAGTAAACCTTTAGATTAGTGGAACAATGTAAAAAAATCTAATCTCAATAAAGCTGGATTATTGTTAGGATGATAATTTGAAATCTAGTTATTAAAAAAAATTGATGTTTTTCAACCAAAAGTTGTTTTCTATTTATTTATGGATTTTTAAAATGCTGAGTCAGCTGGTCTCTCAATGCAATCGATTAAACTTTCTTGACTGGAAGACAGGGGGAAGGGACCCCTCCTTTCCAGCAGGGACATACTTCATGGGACCGACCATGGACTCCTGGAAGCCTTGGATGATGGTGTGTTCTACAATGTTGTCAGTGGAGGTTATTAAAGATGTATGGATTTCTTAATTATGATACTCAGATTTGTTCACTTTGGATTTGGAGGAATCCTGATGTATCTACAATTACTGAGGATGTTGGCAGCAATTTGGGCATAGATCAGGCTGCCCGTGTTGGGATCTGGAGGTCTGTCCACTTTCTCCACCAGAGGGCGTACTAGATCTCCTGGAGCCGGAGCTGATTGCAACCACCTGTCGCTCATCTACTCATCAGGGGATCTGTACTTAAGGAGGCAGAGGACGTCTCTCCAGTACCAGAGTGTTTGCCAGTTATGGTTAGCAAGCCTGAGCCAACCTGCCTGTCTGAATCTCTGACTCCCTTGAAACCTGAACCTGATCCGTTTTCTCCTCTCTGCTTCTGTTGGAAATCTGCCTGTCTGATCTCTGAAGAACCCTGGAGAACCTTGCCTGCCAAAGACCTGCCTGTCCGCTCTCTGAAGAATCTAGAAGGGAAACTCAAATCAGAAATCTGCAAACACTCGAACCAAGCTCGGCCTCCGCCAAGCCCTCAGCCTGCCGACAGCCTCTGGACCCTCAAGGTCACCCCCCTCAGCCGCTCAGCTCAAACCCCAGAACAGGTACTGTCCTGCTCACTCACATCCTGCCAATTAATCTGGACATCTGCTAACATCTCTGTCCCCCTCTGCAGTGAACCCGCTCGTGACCAGGCCCGGCTCTGATTAACCCCCCTGGATCTGTTTATTCTCTGTACAGAGTCATCTCAATAAACCTTTGAACTTTTCTCCTGTTTGCGTGTGTTCTGCATGTGGGTTAGGAACCTTAAACCTAAGATGACAGCCGGCAGCGGTGGACAGGCGAAGATCTGTGGATGCGTCCAGAACTGTATAGCTGGTTGATAAACTTCCATCTTATCAAAGACAATGGCCTGTGGACAGCGTTCATGAACAAATTGAACACAACTAATGGAGGGATTGCTGAAGAGTCAATGAGTCGATGCAATCAGCTGCTTTTCCTTAAATAGAAAACTTTGAATCAATCTGACTGGATGATCTGGTGAACTGGAAAGTGACCTGAGATGACATGATGTGAATTGGAGCTATAGAAATAAACTGAATAGAATTGAATTAATGCTCAAATGTCAGATTGACTTTCAAGTGGCTCCAGCCTCCAATATGAGCCACTGCTGAAATGTTTGCCTCCCTCTCCAGTGTGGCTCCTATCTTCCCACAGGGATAAAGGCAGTACTATAGAGAACCGCCTCATGGGGGGGCCCTCACGCATGGCCTCAGTAAATCGTTCCCCATTCCAGCCCCCCACCCCCCCACCCCAATGTTTGTGATGAACAGTTTGCACCGAAACTGAAATCTTGACTGATTAATTGATAAATCCAAGGAAGAAGCCTTGGATGCATAAATTCATCAGACTTTGCTCTGGTGAAGCCACCGACCTGACAAAGACTCCTGAATAGGAGCAGAAACAACTTCCAATTTCAGCCTGTTTGGGTAAATCCAGGGAACTTCTACCATCTGCTCCATCCTGGCTGCCTGTGCTGGAGTTTCCCTAAATGGCATCAATAACCACTTTCTTAATGAAGACAGGAAAAGTCTGAAGATTGATCAGTTCTCAGAGCTAAAAGCAAATCATATCTCACAGTCTGCTGTCCTCCGTGTCGAGGATCCCTGAGGACAGTAATGATCCGTCTTAAAGGAGAGGAGAAGCCATCTGCAATAACAGCATTAAACAGAAGAAGCTTCTTTGAATCTTAAACCGTCTCCAGGTGGTCATGCTGGTGAACAGCTGATCACCAGTTAGAGCTCAAACAGCCCAGTAGGATGAACCTCTTTGACTGACCTGATGAAAGAGTTTTAAACTACTGTAAAATAGCCTCCTTAAAGTGCATCACAGGAGGAGAAACATCTGGAGGATCAATAAAACCTTCAGTTCCAATCTTTCCAGTATCACATTTTCCACAAGTTATTATAAACACATGAAAAAACACAGCATGATGAAAATTCTCCCTTCAGCTTAGACCAGCCTCTGACCAACTCTGCTGATCCACTAGTTACCAAGTTAAATAGATTAAAATAAGACTGCAGCCTAATGAAAGGTGTCTTTACTTTGTCCTGGTGTTAGACTGCACAACAATGAAGCCATTGGATTCATTTTGGTATAAATGTCATAATCTGAGCATGGAAGAACAAAAACAGTCTACCTGGCCGCTCCACCTCCTTTAAAGGAAAGTTTCTAAGGATTACATTCATATAACATGAAAACTCTTTTTCAGATTAAAAGGGATCAAAATAATTGATTTCAATAGAGCTCCAGTCTAAAAAATGTGTTCATAAAACATTACATCATCAGTTTTCTGTTGCTGCTCTGCATCATTCAAAGGTAAATGAACAGGACAACAAAACTCCGCCTGCTGCTGTGAAACTAGCGGGAATCTAGGAGATAATCTGGCCTCGTGGATGAAAACAGCTCGGCGGGCCTCATGCACCACCAATCAGAGCAATGCAGCTTGTTTTACTCAGCATCAAGCTGTGTTAGCAGCTGGAGCTAAGAATGGGAATGTTATCGCTAAATGGAGGACGGAAGGTCAAAGGTCATGACTCTAGGGAGGCGAACTTAGAGATTTTGGTGAAATCATCATTGAGAGCGCCACCATGCCTGATGTAGGCGGAGCTAACTTCACAGGAGTTAAAAAAATCAGAACTTTTGTAAACCAACCAGGGACAGATAGCTGTGAGCTACGGCGCGGTAGAGGAGCGGAAACAATCTTGTTTTGATCAAAATGGAAGAACGATAAGATGATGAAATCATCGACATCTGAGGAGGCTTAAAGCAGCCGTTCTGATTTAGCCCTAGAAGGACGGTTTATTGTCCCTCTATATCTCAGGAACAGTCATCAGCCAGCTGCCTCTCCCCTCACCGATTCTCCAATGTGCCGCTGTCCTGTTTCCATCCTCCACAGTTAGCCGCTAAAAGCTAAAGGCTAACCAGAAGGGTTATGCTGCTAAATTTGCCTAATGACGGCTAATACTGTCATGGTTTTGGTTCTGTTGTGCTTTACTTTGCTCCTTGTTTTTTAGTTTTTATTGGTTTAATTCCTATTTTGTTGTAATTTCTAGATTTATGTTAGTTCTCATGTTGTCCTCTGCCCTCGTATGTGTGTTCCTTTCCCCTTGGCTCCCTCGTTGTCTCCTCTCACACCTGCTCCTTGTCTGCTCGTTAGCCCTCCCTTTGTCTCTGTCAGCTATTTATGCTCTCCCTCTGCTCTCACTCTTTGTTGGTTCCTCTGTTGTTGCTGGTCCTGTCATCGCTGCAATCGTCTCCCCTTGTCTCTCCCTGGCTCCTTCTACGTGTTTTCCCTTGATGTCTCCATGGTTCTGGTCTGTTACATTTTAGTTGGATTTTTGGACTGCCTTTGTTTACCAGTTTTTCATTAAAACTAGTATTCACCTCAGCCTCTCTGCCTCTGCATTTGGGTCCTCCAAACCTCAACCAAGACGTGACAAATACTGTTAATCTGTGTGGATTAACTCGCAGATTTAGAAAAAAAAAAAACTAAAATGAAACAAACAGATAAAGTACATTTCTAATGAGGTTTGTATCAGACAGAAGTCAATGTTTTATAAAATCATCCAGATTAAAGAACACGCTGCAGGATCCCATAGAACCAGACCCAATAGATCCTAACCTATATAAATGGTATTGCTTCATTGGCCAATAAAAACCAGACAGAGACTTTTAATCTCTTCATCCTCACAGATTAATGACCCAAACTTTAGGAGTTTTAAGCTGATTTCAAACATAAAGCAAAGAAACTACATAAAAAAACAAAGTCTGATTTTAAACGATCTGCTTATTGGATAAGATCAGCTGATTGGAAACACTGAGGAGCTACATCCCACTGCATCAAATAGAAACTGTTCATCTGGTTTAAGCTCTTTAACGTTATTACATCCGGTGGATTAAAGCCCCTAGAAAAACACCAAGGTGTGAATTATGGTGAAAATGGAAACGTCTGACACTCTGTTTTTACAAAATGAAAATAAAAGTTTACTAAGTTGTAGTGATTTTTTCTCATTTTGGTCCATAAACTAAACACACCTTTATTTTCTTGAAATAAACTGATAAACACAAGAAAGCAGAGGTGAGAGGAATTCAGCTCAGTTCTGGTTTCACCTGTTAGAAGCAGCCAGGTGAGCGTCTCCCCGTCTGGCAGCCTGGCAGTGAGGAGGAGGAGGAGGAGGAGGAGGAGGAGGAGGAGGAGGAGGAGGAGGAGGAGGAGGAGGAGGAGGATGAAATGCATCACCTGCAGAAGTAAAGCACTGAGGTCTGAGCTGTTTAGCTTTAATTCCACTCTCAGGTTATAAAAACTGATTCTCGGTTCAAGAATTTCTTTGTCTTTGCTTCTAAAGGTTGAAGCTCTATGTTCAGGTTTGGTGTTGGAAGAGTCATTCTGCACCGGACAGCTGCAGTTAAACATTTAAAAGGGTTGAATGAACAGATTTGCATGAAAGGAGGTTAAAGCTGAGGACAGTTGAGAGGAATAATAACCTCCATGCCTCCTTTCTGGGCTGTTGGATGATGTTAAGGCTTTTAGCCTCAGTTTGGGCTGCTGGACGCGGTGAAAGGAATGCAGTGAAATAGTGAGCAGACCCTTACAGGGATAGAAAACATTTGTACGCATAGTAATTAACTGTTTATGGACGTATCAACCTGATTATGGTTTGGAAAGACAAACCCTCTTCAGAGGGAGAAGATAGAGGTTCAGCAATGGTAAGAAGAGCAGAACTGGATTATTTGGAGGTGAAATGATGCGACCTTCACCTTCTACTCAGTAGTTTCAACCTTTATTGATTCCACACATTTCTACACAAACAGCACCCTGTGTTCATGTTTCAGTGCATAAAGGCTTTTTCATAAATAACCACCAATAAGAGCATCCTATCTATCAAAAACTGATAGAAAGGTTAAACACAGAACTTTGTCTTAAAAGTTTAGATTGAGATAAATGAAAGTAGAAAAGCCGTCTGAGGGCGCAGAAAATGGGATCAATAAGCATCAGATCGACATGCCAAATGATCATTAGCAAATTAATTGTTTTAATGAATTTTCCCTCGATATCAAAGTCCCTGAAATCCTTTGTTAAGTTTCAAAATAAGGCCGCAGTCTGCAGCGTGTGGTGTTTGCTCTGCTCTCTGCTTCCTTCTCTCATCAGCAGATCCAGGCTTGGCTCTCACCTTTCCTGAGTTTCTATCTTCATTATAATTCTGCTGGACTTTCTGAGTCCGATACTGAAGCTGTCAATAGTCACTGCTGCCACCCGCTGGTTCAGGAGGGAACTGCTTGTTCCGGTAAAGAATCCTTTAAAAGTTTGTGCATCCAGATTATGATGCCGATCATCATCAACACTTAATGCAGTGAGATGTACAGACAGACACACAAACTCCACCAAGACATGACTTCCTTGGAGGAGGTGAAAATATAAAAAATGTTCAAATGTTCACGATTATAAAGATATTTGTACACAGCTGTGCTGCTTCTTAGGGACTCTTTCTGTTGTTTAGTAGTGCAGCTCTGCTCTGTTGTGAGTTTGTTCAACCTGTTGTTAGAAAAAGAAATTTGGTCGGTCGGCATCTTTGTTGTAATGCAAAGCAGTCAGGCAGGGATCGCGGTAGATCTGCTCCAAGTGATAAATTACCTTCCACTGAGTTTGGGGAGCAAATGTCTGTAAGTTTTCATTGTGTTAATGTATTCTGTAGCGGCACATGTAACGTTTCAGCGTAGTGTCAGGCTGAATGGACGCAGATGCAGGTAAAACTACAAACCTGGAATGGAGTAGTGGAACGGAGTGGCAACCAAAATTCTGCAAGATTTAGACATTTCCCCCGGATATTTATTTTAGGTCTGAAAATTAGGACATGTCTGGGAAAAAGAGGAGGTGTGGTCACCCTAATTTATGCTGATTAGCTGGGGTTAAGCTAGCGGACTTTATGGTGTTTTTATGGTGACTTATTTTTGCAAGTAAATAAAACTGCAGCTGTTGTTTTCTGCTACAAAGATGCACACGCTTTGTTTATGACTCCATTTTTAATGCAAATACTGACTTTTTTATGTCTGTTTATTTGCAGTTTTACAAATTATTAATGGCTGAAGCAATAAACATGACACAAAGTCATTCAACATTGTCCTCCATCAGGTCTGTTCGCTATCTGCCAAACTACACACTACATACGTTTAGTGAGGGCAGAATAACACCTAACCTGTGAACGGACGGATGGACGGACACTCTAAGGGGAGGTGGATTTCTTTCAGGGTTCTACATCCTGGACATGTGCTCTATGTGTCCTGTTAGTCCTGGAAACTCACTGAACAATGTTTCTTAATCTTAGTGATTTTCCTGGTTGGATAAACTGTAAATCTATTCTATTCAGTTTATTTCTATAGCACAAAAACACATCATGTCATCTCAGGTCACTTTCCAGTTCACCAGGTCATCCAGTCAGATTGATTCAAAGTTTTCTATCTAAGGGAAACCAGCTGATTGCATCGACTCATTGACTCTTCAGCAATCCCTCACACTAAGCATGCTTGTAACCAGGGGCAGTCATACCATTAGGCAAACATAAGCAGTTGCCTAGGGCCCAGATTTCCTAGGGGGCCCATAAAACTTCTTTTACATGTATGGTTAATATAGCTATTATGTATTTGTGCACATTAATTATGTTATTTTACTAAAACTCCTTAAGCTAAAATGCCATTAAAATGCTAATTATATTAAGTGTGTCTTTATGCAGACATCCCAAGTCTCCCGGAGTCTCCCTGATATTGATAGTTGTTCACGGATGTCCGGGAGTCTGATAAATTATCCCGGATTTTAGACTATGTGAGGTGGTGTTTTATAATGCTAGTGAGAGCGGGCAGGCAGTACAATATTTCATGCATCATGTGAGGATTAGAACTAGTGTGATTGCCCAGGAACAACAATAGAGAGCGAGGTGTGGGAAGGAGGTTGCTGGTGGAACCTGTGCAGCGTTTCTGTCCAAAGCGATGCTCTGATCAACCAGCGTTCCAGGCGACTGGTTGATCAGAGAGCTGATTGGATCAGTCTGATAAGTTTCTCTGGTCACTCTCTGCCAGTCACCTAGTTACCACTCAAAGCTGTTTATCATGGGAAACGGCAGAGGTTCAATCCTCTAAGTAAAAACCAAAATATAGGACTAATTTTACAGCAGAATATACTAAAGTATATCCACGTCTAGTGAAGGGGAGGAACAGTGGCGGATCTAGACCAAATGTACCAGGGGGCCAGGAGGGGGCCAGCGTGTTTTCATGGGGGCCCAGAAAAGCATGAAATAAATAATCAGGGCAAGAGATTCAAATATATTAGATAGATAGATAGATAGATAGATAGATAGCATTTATTGTCACTGAACAAAATTCAACGAAATTTCCATTGCAGCTCCCGTGCAAAAGGTCAAATGTATACAGTACAGACAAGCAAACACACAACAATAATAATAACAACATACACAACTAAATCAACTAAAGGCACTCAGCCATGCCAAAGAAGCAGCAGCAGGTCCAATCATGGCAAAACACAGAAAATGTGACAGTGCAAGGTGCAGAACAGTATGGCTGTGTGTGTGTGTGGGGAGGGGGGGGGGGGATATGTATGTGTGTCTGCGAGGTTATGATATGTGTGGGAGGGGGAGACGGCAAGGAGTAATGGCTCTGACGGCTGTGGGGAAAAAACTGTTTCTCAGTCTATTTGTTGTAGTCCGTATATTCCTGTACCGCTTGCCTGATGGCAGCGGCACAAACAGTCTGTGACCCGGGTGGCTGGAATCCATCGCTATGGATCCAGCTCTCTTCTTGACCCGGTCTGTGTAAATGGAGTCCAGGTCTGGGAGGGGACATCCCACAATGCCTTGTGCTGTTCTCACCACCCGTGTCAGTTGTTTCCTCTCCAGTGCTGTGCAGCTACCATACCACACTTTCATGTTGAGGCAGAGGATGCTCTCGATCATCGCCCTGTAAAAGTTCACGAGCAGCCGTGAGGAAAGTCCATCCCGTCTCAGTTTCCTGAGGAAGAAAATCCTTTGTTGTGTTTTCTTCACCAGGTGGGAGGTGTTTGTATTCCAGGAGAAGTCAGACGTGATGTGGAGGCCCAGGAACTTGATGTTGTCCACCCGTTCCACCACTTCTCCATTTATGAGAAGGGGAGTGTGAGCCGACTTCCTGGACCTTCTGTAGTCCACAATGACCTCCTTGGTCTTCCCTGTGTTCAGCACCAAGTTGTTGGCTGAACACCACTGAGTGAGCTGCAGAATCTCCTCTCTGTAGTGGGTCTCGTTGTTGTCTGAAATGAGACCCACTACTGTTGTGTCGTCCGCGTACTTCACAACTGTGTTGGTGGGGTGGATGGCCACGCAGTCGTGTGTAAACAGGGTGAAGAGAGCTGGACTGAGCACACAGCCCTGCGGCGTGCCTGTGTTGAGGACCAGTGGGGACGATGTTAAGCCACTTATTCTCACCACCTGATGCCTGTTGGTGAGGAAATCTCTGATCCATTGGCACAGTGAAGCGGGCAGCCCCACCTCAAGTAGCTTCAGCACCAGCTTGTCTGGAATGACGGTGTTAAATGCTGAGCTGAAGTCTACAAATAGCATCCTGACGTAGGTGTTGGGATGCTGCAGATGGGTCAGGGCTGTGTGCAGAGTGATGGAGACAGCATCCTCTGTTGACCGGTTCGCTCTGTAGGCGAACTGAAGGCTGTCCAGGTTTGTGGGGATGAAGTCTCTGATGTACCTCAGAAGAATCCTCTCAAAGCACTTCATGATCACCGGGGTCAGAGCGACGGGCCGGTAATCATTCAGGCTGGTGATGGACCTCTTCTTCGGTACAGGGATGATGATGGAAGACTTGAGGCACTCAGGAACCATGGCGAGCTGCAGGGACAGATTGAAGATGTCCAGAAACACTCCTGCCAGCTGGTCGGCGCAGGTTTTCAGCGTCTGGCCTGACACTTTGTCCGGTCCTGGAGCTTTGTGAGTGTTGATCCTCCTCAAGGTGGACGTCACCTGATACTTCTGTAAGACGAGGGGCTGGTGCTGCTCTTCCAGTTGGGGTAGATGTACAGCTTCTCTGCTGCCCGCCGTGTCAAAGCGGGCAAAGAAACTATTTAAGGTGTCAGGCAGGGTGGGGTCGCAGCTGGTCAGCTGAGTGCTGTGTTTGTAGTCTGTCATGGTTTTAATGCCTCTCCACATGCTTCGGGGGTTATTGTTGATGAAATATTCCTCAATCTTCTGTTTATACTGGAGCTTGGCCTGCTTAATACCTTTTTTCAGTTCCGACCGGGCCCTGTTATAAGCCAACCTGTCTCCAGACCTGTAGGCAGCATCCCGGGTTTTCAGCAGGGCCCGTACTGTGCTGTCCAGCCATGGTTTCTGGTTTGGAAACACTTTTATGGTCTTAACAGGGAGGACAGTGTCGGTGCAGAACTGAACGTAGCACAGAACGGACGATGTGTATTCCTCCAAATCTGCACCGTCCCTGAACACACTCCAGTCTGTATGCTCAAAGCAGTCCTGAAGTGCAGAGGAGGCCTCCTCAGTCCAGACCTGAACTCTTCTGATGGTCGGCTTAGTTCTGCAGGCCAGAGGCTTGTAGACAGGAATCAGCTCCACTGAGATGTGGTCAGACATGCCCAGATGTGGAGCTGCTACAGCCTTGTAGGCTCCGGGGATATTGCAGTAGACCTGGTCCAAAATGTTATTGTCTCTGGTGGGAAAGTTTATGGATTTGTGGAATTTTGGAAACACAGCCTTCAGTTCTACGTGATTAAAGTCCCCCGCCACAATCACGGCCGCCTCCGGGTTGGAGTTCATCTGCACGCTGATCAGGCAGTATAGCTCCTCTAATGCTAACTTAGCATTAGCCCTCGGTGGTATGTAGACGGCCACGATCACAATGGACGAGAGTTCTCTCACCAACTTGAAGGGTCTGCATTTCATCGCCAGATATTCCAAGTCAGGAGAGCAGAATGTTCCGACAGGGTGTGTGGCTGTACACCAGGCATTGTGTACATACAATGCTAAACCTCCGCCTCTGCTCTTACCCGAAGCTGCAGTCCGATCCGCCCGGAACAGAGCGCGCCCCGCTATCTCCACCGCTGCGTCCGGGATGTTATCCTCCAGCCAGGTCTCTGAGACAATAGTCACACAGCTGTTCATCCGGCGAGAAGTAATCCGGAGTCGCATCTCGTCGATTTTGTTGACGAGGGACCTTGCATTGCCGAGGAAGAGGCTGGGGAGGGCCGGTTTATGAGGGCTAGCTTGTAGCCTAGCCCGCACTCCGGCTCTCTTACCCCTTTTTTGTTTACGCTGCCTCCTCCGTCGCCTCAGCAGTATGGGGGGAATGATCATAGTCCCAGGTGTTCGTAGCAGCTCTGGAGGAATAAAGTCCAGCTTGGTGGGTGCGTGAAGTCCAAACTGTCTTCCTATGTCCCATAGTTCTAATCTGCTGTAAGTTGTAACGGCTTCCAGTAGTGTGTTGAGCGAAAACATCCATAAAAACAGGCTAAAGAAAACGAAAACACGGGAGCTCCGAGCCGCAGCGTCTACACGCGCCGCCATGTACATTCCCTATCAATGCAATGAGTTGCAAATGTTGAGAGTCAAGCATGAAGGGAAATTTATTTTCAATGAGGTTCAATGAAAGTTCTATTTCTTATGAGGTCAATATACATTTATAATTTAGGAATTTTAAATATTTTTGACTTAATTTAAGTCAAAACTACGGTTTTCTATAAGATTTAGATTAGAATTCAAGAAAAAAAAAACTTTTAAATTCATCTGTAAAAATTAGAGCATTTTTTCTTCTATTTGTTCTGAAAAAAACAAACATTTATCAGATGAAAACTGGGATCCTATCTCAATCCCACTGAAGCTATCACTTTATTGTTTTTGAATAGTTAGTAAAACAGAATTAGTAGAGAAAAATAATGAAATAGATCCAAATGACCTATCAGTAATCATGTCTGTTCCAGCCCAGATCAATATTATTTCTTTTAAGTATTATGTCTTCAGTACAGGGGCCATAACAGGGGCCAGGACATGATCTACAGGGGCCCTGGCCCCCATTGGCCCCTGTCTAGAACCGGCCATGGTGAGGAATGATGACACCATGGCGAGGTGCACTGTATACTGAAGTCCCATGAAAAACAGAAAGAACAACTGATGTTCAAGGCTACAAGATTGAAAGTATTAAAAATAAAAGACCAATACTGTTCTGTTTAGTGTTTAAGAAATTAGCTGTTAGTTAATAAACAGTTGATGAAAAGTTGCTGGCCTTAAGTCTCCAGGGTGTGTGTGTGTGTTTGGGGGGGAGGGAGTATAATAAGCATCCCCCTGAAATGAGTTTTTGGACCCCCCCCCCCCCCTTCAGTGTCCGCCATATTGGATCAGTCTATTTGCTGCAGATGTTCAGAAAGGTTTCAGACACACAGAAGCAAACCAGTTGCAAAGAGATGGCGCAGAGAGACGAGACGAGCAGAGAAGAGAAGAGTGAAAAAGAAAAGATGTTCAGTTTCTGCCCAAATATTTTCTTTCTATTGTGGATTTTGGTAACAGGAATAACTAGGATCATACATAGTTTGTATGAACTATGTTTGTTCTCTGCTTCCAAACTCATCATCTCTTCATCCAATTCTGCAATAAGAATTTTCTTTTAAAGTTGTGAGAACTAAAATCGCAATTGCGGGTCTTGATCTGGACGGACCGGAGCGCAGCAAAAAAGAGCTCAGGTCCGTATTTTGACGGTGAAGGACGGAGAAGACGTACGTAGGCAGAGACGTGCGGAGGAGTAGCGGAGGATGTGGAACAGCTCTCATTGATTTACATGACAGACAAGTACTCCGCACGACGTACGTGAACGGAGCGGAGCACTGACAGAGTATGTGGAATCTGGGGGTAAAGGAGGACAAATACACGTCCGGCAACGGCGGACAGTGCAATGAAAATCCGGACTGTCCGCCCTAAAGCCGGACATCTGGCCACTGTACATGTTGGTCATGTTGCTGTTAGCATAAACAAAACGTGTTGCACAATGCTTGCACACTGTTGCACTTTTATCCACAGCTTTCTTTCCGCCGTCATCGTAGGTCACTCTAAATGCAAAGTGGTCCCATACAGCAGACCTATAAAGTGCTGCTGGCGCGTCTTCCAGCTCCTGTTCTTTCCCACTCGCCATACCCACACAATTCTCCACAACAACTGATTTTTTCCTGCTACACCCGGCTACGCTGCTTCGCTTCTTCTTCTTCTTGTTTACTACTGGTGGTTGGCTTTGGTCGCAGTACCGCCACCTTCTGCTCTGGAGTGTAAACACTTTGCCTATGAGAAAAAGGAGCAGCGCATGAACCGAACGAAACACACGCGAACCGAACCGAGACAGTCGAACCAAACGGTTCGGACGGTTTTCATAAACCGTTCCATCCCTATTATAAATATATACATATATATGATATTCCTCTGAGTAACAGTGACATAGACAAATTAAAGTCGCATGAAATCCTCAAATTTCTACTTAAGCAATTGCGTAAATATAGTTATATTTAGCCACTGGGTAAAAGCCTCATGCTGTGTTTTATGTGTGACTGTTTTCAGCCTGAGACAGAGATGAGGTGCAGCAGAGTTCCAGAAGGATCCAGCCCGGCTGGAATAATGATGTTGTTCCACCAGAGTCCAGCATCATCCACTCAGCTAGTAAGCAGTGTATTCCTGGAAGATGACCCCCACTCTGCATAAAGCAGCTGTCTGATCGAGCATGCTGCTCCATAGTACGGAGAGCACCACTCCAGGTGAAGGACAGGAATTTTTAGATAAAATGAAGATGGGTGCAGATTTACTTTCAGCTGTTATTTCATCCAAATGAAAAATGGAGAACAGATAAGCAGATCATGGCTTGTCTACAGTGAAAAGAAGGACTGGGTTATTTACTTTGGCCTTTTTGGAAACACAGGAAGGAGCAATCAGCTAAGTGAGCTTAGTGCTTGGAAAAAATCTTTCATTCCTTTAGAGACAGCATGAAAAGTCAGCTGAGTACAAAACATAGAGAGGAAAACAAGAAGAAAAGGGACAAGAAGAGAGGGACACAACCTAGAACAGATAATGGATGTCTATTCTATTAACATTTCTCTATCTGGAGAATGGGGCTGTTCTATGTGTTGTCTTCTCCATTCAGAGGGGCCCCTGCCTGTCTTTGCCTAGGGCCCAGAATTTCCTACATCCGCCCCTGCTTGTAGCGACAGTGGAGAGGAAAAACTCCCTTTGAACAGGAAGGAACCTCCAGCAGAACCAGGCTCAGTGTGAGCGGCCATCTGCTGAGGCCCACTGGGCTTCAAGGAGACAGAAGCAGACATAGAAAAAGAAGCATAGATACAAAAGGCAACTGTCAACCAGCTCCACAGGCGGCCCCGTCCAGGAAACACACAGCCAGGCAGACGAGCTCCGAGCCAGCTCCCATGTCAGAGGATGAAGAGAGCACATCCAGTTAGTCACAGTCAGAGAAACAGGACTACACTGGAAAACAGGCCAAGCTCCAACATCTAGAAACAAAGGTGTTGATGGCAGCAGCACAGCTGATATTTCTCTCCAGGATGGAGTCACAGCCAAACAATAAATAATTGGAGAATAAACTACAAATAATATTTAACAACAGATGAATAAAACACAATAATTTCTTTGATCCAGAGTTTGTTTTGATGCAGTGATTTTTTCATGCTTGCTGCCCTGAACCTGCCGTTTGGCTTCAGCGGCTCCGCCTCCCATGGCCTCCTCCTTCAGCTGCTGCAGTAACTGCTTATAGAATGTAACTAGAATGTCCCCATCCCTTGGTTTGCATGAGAAATCTGTGATATTAGTGAAACACGCTTTACATTATTAATTCTAATGATATAATAATAGTTTCATTAATAGTACATGTTTCTTTTTGGGGATTTTAGTTAAATGAGATTTTTTTTCTTCCTGATCCTGTCACAGACCTTATTCTGGCCATTTATTACCATTCACAACAGAAATTAGCTCCATATTAACACCAGAGGTCAGAGGTCAGCAACCCAAACTGCTCAAAGAGCCACATTGAACCAAAAGAACAAAAAACGAATCTGTCTGGAGCCGCAAAAATGTTACAGTCTTTTATCAGCCTCGGATGGAAACACGGGCTCTAAGTGTTTATCCCAACATAAGAAAAGACTACCTGAAATAAAAAATAAACATTCATGATTAAATATTTATCCTGGAGCAAATGTCACATAGCAGCATGAGGTGAGGGAGGAGAAGTGAACGCTCTCACCACACGCTGCTTCACCGCCCTGTACAGCGTGGTTTAAGTTTTGTTGCATTGATGAAATGATAAAAACAGGATAAAGGAATCTTTCTATGGTGGACGTGTTTCTGACGGGAGGAGCTGATTGAGTCATGAGGAACCAAGCAGGAAGTGACATCATCAGAGCAGAGCTCTCTAAGCCTGAATCCCACGTCCCCCATCATAGCGTTCCTTGGTCTGATTTATATTTTTAGGCTTTGGGGGAAAAATGGCAAAAAGTTCCCTTCCCTGCATCAGAGCGCTACCTGTTGGATCTATGAACGGTTTTCTATGCTTGCAACCAAACTATCAGCAGTAGTGGAGTTTGGAGATGCAATCTACTTCTTAAATCTATCTTTGCTCTCCTCTAATTAATCTAGAAGTTCTGCAATAGCACTTTTTCTCTCCCAGCTTGGTGGTCGGCTGCAGATTTAGCAGCCTTCCCTGGAAATGCCTTTCCTAATGATTCTTTTTATTATTTGATAGCTTCTCATTCCAAAGCAAACATTGATTTATATAAATGTTTGGAAAAGCTCCTGGGAGCCGCAAGCGGGGCGCTAAGAGCCGCATGCGGCTCCAGAGCCGCGGGTTGCCGACCCCTGACCTGGACGCACTAAACAGCGCTGTTACTGATCCTTCCTCCCAGCCACTGTTAGATTTAAAGCTCCTGTACTGCAGGTCTATATGCTGCTGGTAAATGCACTGTCTGTGTTTTCTAGACATTGATTCCTTTACTTATATTGTTTTCTATAAATCTCTTCACATCAATGTTGTTCATCTTCCTTATTTTTTGTTTTGTGGGTTTCCTTCGCCATCCAGTCTAGTGTACCTTTAGATTTCATTTATCATTCTTTTAGTCTTTTGCTCTGCTGATGATTTATTGTCCGTCTCTGGAAAAATAAATAGTTTCTTTTTAATCTATACTTAGTTCAATCTGGAGTACCCCCCACCCTTGCCCAGTGGCGGGGGGGGGGGGGGGGGGGGGGGGCAACCTGGTCAGTAGAGGGGGGCCTGAACCAGACCTCTCCATCTATGGACAAGAACATATTTTAGTTCAGTTACATCAAATGTTTTCCTATCATTACTGTGTTCAAATCATCAGGCTAAGGGAGGGGTTAGGAGCAAAAACCGCTCCCCAGAGATGCTCCTCAACCTCCTCCAGACCTCAGCCAGATGGCCCGGTCCTTCTTAAGGCCCCGCCGCCCAGATGGGCCGCCAGAGAAGGCGAGTGGAAACGCCCCACGCCCATTCAGCTTATTAAGGTCCAAGTACAGTGGTAGTTTGGTGGAACCAGCAGAGGGAGGGGTCTGCAGACCAACCAGAGCGACCGACAGACTAACCAACCAGCTTAAGCTAGCGCTAACAGCCAGAACACGCAATGGAAGCCCAGGAGAAGAACGTCCAAACAGCGCCTGAGCCAAAACCATCAGAGGGTCCCCTGGTTTCCTTTAGTTCTGTTGGTTTCCCCCCCCCGGATAATACAGGATGATACAAACTGGTCCAGTTTATTTCACTGCTTCTGCTCTTATTTGCAATTTGCTGGAGATTTTTTTTCTCCTTTACTTTGATCTGGGTTTTTGTCAGATGCAAGAGGAAAGTGAACGCTGTTGAACTCACTTTTATGTCAGCATGAAAACACTATTCCAGCACTAAAGCCAAGTGCATAAACTCCTTCCTGGGAGTGAGTAGTCAGGACTCCGGCGTAACGCTGCTGATAACATGCAGAACACAGTCCTTGTCACGGGCTCTGTGTCCCCGCTGCCTCCATGAGAGACGCCCACTCGCCCACTTGTCAGCGGCGACCTTGACAAATCTTCCACTCGCAGATGAAACAGGAATAGAGCAGAGCGCCCCTCTAATGCTAAGCTGGTGAGTTAGTTGCTGAAGAAGAAACCGGCTCCTCACATCATTTTCCATGAGGGCCTCCTTCCCATGTATGATTAAAAAGGAGGGTCCTACAGCACAGCCATCAATCCCTCTGACAAAGTCACTCTGGCAGCTCTGCCAATTGTTTCAATAGCAGAGTGACTGTAAAAGAAAAGTCATTCTGGATTAATGCCTCACTTCAGGGTAGTGGTAAATAGGAATTAATTATTTTTCAAACTTTCCTGCATTTGTGAGGTCCAGAGCTGATCTGACAAAGTTGGTTTGATCGGCTTTCTATAGCAATTTATCTTCAAACCATTAAAGCGGCCATTAGTGGCTCCGACCCACCTGGGATTTGTCCTCGTAGTTTTGCAAAGTTGTATCTTTGTATCTAGTGCATGTAATAGTCAGACGTAAATGAAACATCTGGTGAAACCTGCATGCATGTATGAATTGACAAAAAAAGACACATTTAAATCTGAAAAGTATTCATGGTTTTAACTCCTACACAGCTGTGTTTATTGGCAGCCATCTTGGCTCATATCCTGGCAGGACATGAAAAGGCATGCAGCGTCACACAAAGGTAAAATATGCTGAAAGAGGTTAAAATGTAATGAGTGCAGAGATTATTTAAAGCAGAATTATCAGCTTCTAAGAAAAGTTAATCTGGATGAGATTGTATTAAAGTTACAGAATGTGAATTTAAGCACCAAAGACAAAAACACAATGTTTGCAAAATGATGAAATGAAAGCAGGAATGCAAACAACTAATTGACGTTGCAGCATTGATGATCAGTCTCACAGCTTTTTGGAGGGAGGACATATGATGATGCGGTTTTGTGCACCTCGGATGCAGCAGGCTGTGACAGAATGAGGTCTTCAGGTCTGGAAAACTTTAATGGAAGAAGTGAGACGGTCCAGTAGTGATAATAGTTGACAATTACATCAATACTGGAAAACTCATATTCTAGAGCCTTCCACATGGTGTGGGAGGGGTGGTGTGTGACCACGCATGGATAAAAATACACCATGTTAGTCCTTTTGGGAGTCACAGTAATTTGGAGGTAAATTAACATATTTTTTGCTTAGTTTACTTTTTGCAAAGTTTAATTTAAAAATTTTTTTATTTTCTTTATCTCTCAATCTTTCACTGCACTAACCAGCATCCAGGAGTGGGCACTGCTTCCTCACTGCAAGAAGGTCCTGGGATCATGTAGGTCCTGGTATCAGGAAGGTCCTGGGATCAGGAAGGTCCTGGTATCAGGAAGGTACTGGGATCAGGAAGGTCCTGGGATCATGTAGATCCTGGTATCAGGAAGGTCCTGGTATCAGGAAGGTACTGGGATCATGTAGATCCTGGTATCAGGAAGGTCCTGGTATCAGGAAGGTACTGGGATCATATAGGTCCTGGTATCAGGAAGGTCCTGGTATCAGGAAGGTACTGGGATCATGTAGATCCTGGTATCAGGAAGGTCCTGGTATCAGGAAGGTACTGGGATCATGTAGATCCTGGTATCAGGAAGGTCCTGGTATCAGGAAGGTACTGGGATCATATAGGTCCTGGTATCAGGAAGGTCCTGGTATCATGTAGGTCCTCGGATCAGGAAGGTCCTGGTATCATGTAGGTCCTGGTATCAGGTAGGTCCTGGGATCAGGAAGGTCCTGGTATCAGGAAGGTCCTGGTATCAGGTAGGTCCTGGTATCATGTAGGTCCTCGGATCAGGAAGGTCCTGGTATCAGGAAGGTACTGGGATCATGTAGGTCCTGGTATCAGGAAGGTCCTGGGATCAGGAAGGTCCTGGTATCAGGAAGGTCCTGGTATCAGGTAGGTCCTGGTATCATGTAGGTCCTCGGATCAGGAAGGTCCTGGTATCAAGAAGGTCCTGGGATCATGTAGGTCCTGGTATCATGTAGGTCCTCGGATCAGGAAGGTCCTGGTATCAAGAAGGTCCTGGGATCATGTAGGTCCTGGTATCAGGAAGGTCCTGGGATCAGGAAGGTCCTGGTATCAGGAAGGTACTGGGATCAGGAAGGTCCTGGGATCATGTAGATCCTGGTATCAGGAAGGTCCTGGTATCAGGAAGGTACTGGGATCATGTAGATCCTGGTATCAGGAAGGTCCTGGTATCAGGAAGGTACTGGGATCATATAGGTCCTGGTATCAGGAGGGTCCTGGTATCATGTAGGTCCTCGGATCAGGAAGGTCCTGGTATCATGTAGGTCCTGGTATCAGGTAGGTCCTGGGATCAGGAAGGTCCTGGTATCAGGAAGGTCCTGGTATCATGTAGGCCCTCTATCAGGAAGGTCCTGGTATCAGGAAGGTACTGGGATCATGTAGATCCTGGTATCAGGAAGGTCCTGGTATCATGTAGGTCCTCGGATCAGGAAGGTCCTGGTATCAGGAAGGTACTGGGATCATGTAGATCCTGGTATCAGGAAGGTCCTGGTATCAGGAAGGTACTGGGATCATGTAGATCCTGGTATCAGGAAGGTCCTGGTATCAGGAAGGTACTGGGATCATGTAGATCCTGGTATCAGGAAGGTCCTGGTATCAGGAAGGTACTGGGATCATATAGGTCCTGGTATCAGGAAGGTCCTGGTATCATGTAGGTCCTCGGATCAGGAAGGTCCTGGTATCATGTAGGTCCTGGTATCAGGTAGGTCCTGGGATCAGGAAGGTCCTGGTATCAGGAAGGTCCTGGTATCAGGTAGGTCCTGGTATCATGTAGGTCCTCGGATCAGGAAGGTCCTGGTATCATATAGGTCCTGCTATCAGGAAGGTCCTGGGATCAGGAAGATCCTGGGATCATGTAGGTCCTTGACCTACAGGAACCTTACAGCCCCAAATATCATGTGTCATCAGAACCGTACTCAGCTCGAGCCGCGGTCTCCATCTTTTACTTTCTGAGAGACCTGAGGTGGTCTTCACACTGGCAGCTAGTGGAGCAAATGGTTCCAGTCTAATCACAGGTTGATGTTCCCTGCATTGGTGAGAGAACCTGCAGGCAGAGAACCTCCTCCCTCAATAGAAACACCTCCTCCCTCAATAGAAGCACCTCCTGCCTCAATAGAAACACCTCCTCCCTCAATAGAAACACCTCCTCCCTCAATAGAAACACCTCCTCCCTCAATAGAAACACCTCGTGCCTCAATAGAAACACCTCCTCCCTCAATAGAAACACCTCCTCCCTCAATAGAAACACCTCCTGCCTCAATAGAAACACCTCCTCCCTCAATAGAAACACCTCCTGCCTCAATAGAAACACCTCCTCCCTCAATAGAAACACCTCCTCCCTCAATAGAAACACCTCCTCCCTCAATAGAAACACCTCCTGCCTCAATAGAAACACCTCCTCCCTCAATAGAAACACCTCCTCCCTCAATAGAAACACCTCCTGCCTCAATAGAAACACCTCCTCCCTCAATAGAAACACCTCCTCCCTCAATAGAAACACCTCCTCCCTCAATAGAAACACCTCCTGCCTCAATAGAAACACCTCCTCCCTCAATAGAAACACCTCCTCCCTCAATAGAAACACCTCCTGCCTCAATAGAAACACCTCCTCCCTCAATAGAAACACCTCCTCCCTCAATAGAAACACCTCCTCCCTCAATAGAAACACCTCCTCCCTCAATAGAAACACCTCCTCCCTCAATAGAAACACCTCCTGCCTCAATAGAAACACCTCCTCCCTCAATAGAAACACCTCCTCCCTCAATAGAAACACCTCCTGCCTCAAGAGAAACACCTCCTCCCTCAATAGAAACACCTCCTCCCTCAATAGAAACACCTCCTGCCTCAAGAGAAACACCTCCTCCCTCAATAGAAACACCTCCTCCCTCAATAGAAACACCTCCTCCCTCAATAGAAACACCTCCTCCCTCAATAGAAACACCTCCTCCCTCAATAGAAACACCTCCTCCCTCAATAGAAACACCTCCTGCCTCAATAGAAACACCTCCTGCCTCAATAGAAACACCTCCTCCCTCAATAGAAACACCTCCTGCCTCAATAGAAACACCTCCTCCCTCAATAGAAACACCTCCTCCCTCAACAGAAACACCTCCTCCCTCAATAGAAACACCTCCTCCCTCAATAGAAACACCTCCTGCCTCAATAGAAACACCTCCTCCCTCAATAGAAACACCTCCTGCCTCAACAGAAACACCTCCTCCCTCAATAGAAACACCTCCTGCCTCAATAGAAACACCTCCTCCCTCAATAGAAACACCTCCTCCCTCAAAAGAAACACCTCCTGCCTCAATAGAAACACCTCCTGCCTCAATAGAAACACCTCCTCCCTCAATAGAAACACCTCCTCCCTCAATAGAAACACCTCCTGCCTCAAGAGAAACACCTCCTCCCTCAATAGAAACACCTCCTGCCTCAATAGAAACACCTCCTCCCTCAATAGAAACACCTCCTGCCTCAAGAGAAACACCTCCTCCCTCAATAGAAACACCTCCTCCCTCAATAGAAACACCTCCTCCCTCAATAGAAACACCTCCTGCCTCAATAGAAACACCTCCTGCCTCAATAGAAACACCTCCTCCCTCAATAGAAACACCTCCTCCCTCAATAGAAACACCTCCTCCCTCAATAGAAACACCTCCTGCCTCAAGAGAAACACCTCCTCCCTCAATAGAAACACCTCCTCCCTCAATAGAAACACCTCCTCCCTCAATAGAAACACCTCCTCCCTCAATAGAAACACCTCCTGCCTCAATAGAAACACCTCCTCCCTCAATAGAAACACCTCCTCCCTCAATAGAAACACCTCCTCCCTCAATAGAAACACCTCCTCCCTCAATAGAAACACCTCCTCCCTCAATAGAAACACCTCCTGCCTCAATAGAAACACCTCCTCCCTCAATAGAAACACCTCCTCCCTCAATAGAAACACCTCCTCCCTCAATAGAAACACCTCCTGCCTCAAGAGAAACACCTCCTCCCTCAATAGAAACACCTCCTCCCTCAATAGAAACACCTCCTGCCTCAAGAGAAACACCTCCTCCCTCAATAGAAACACCTCCTCCCTCAATAGAAACACCTCCTCCCTCAATAGAAACACCTCCTCCCTCAATAGAAACACCTCCTCCCTCAATAGAAACACCTCCTCCCTCAATAGAAACACCTCCTCCCTCAATAGAAACACCTCCTCCCTCAATAGAAACACCTCCTCCCTCAATAGAAACACCTCCTCCCTCAATAGAAACACCTCCTCCCTCAATAGAAACACCTCCTCCCTCAATAGAAACACCTCCTGCCTCAATAGAAACACCTCCTGCCTCAATAGAAACACCTCCTCCCTCAATAGAAACACCTCCTGCCTCAAGAGAAACACCTCCTCCCTCAATAGAAACACCTCCTGCCTCAATAGAAACACCTCCTCCCTCAATAGAAACACCTCCTCCCTCAATAGAAACACCTCCTGCCTCAAGAGAAACACCTCCTCCCTCAATAGAAACACCTCCTCCCTCAATAGAAACACCTCCTCCCTCAATAGAAACACCTCCTGCCTCAATAGAAACACCTCCCTCAATAGAAACACCTCCTCTCTCAATAGAAACACCTCCTCCCTCAATAGAAACACATCCTGCCTCAATAGAAACACCTCCTCCCTCAATAGAAACACCTCCTCCCTCAATAGAAACACCTCCTCCCTCAACAGAAACACCTCCTCCCTCAATAGAAACACCTCCTCCCTCAATAGAAACACCTCCTCTCTCAACAGAAACACCTCCTCCCTCAATAGAAACACCTCCTCCCTCAATAGAAACACCTCCTGCCTCAATAGAAACACCTCCTCCCTCAATAGAAACACCTCCTCCCTCAACAGAAACACCTCCTCCCTCAACAGAAACACCTCCTCCCTCAATAGAAACACCTCCTGCCTCAATAGAAACACCTCCTCCCTCAATAGAAACACCTCCTGCCTCAATAGAAACACCTCCTCCCTCAACAGAAACACCTCCTCCCTCAATAGAAACACCTCCTGCCTCAATAGAAACACCTCCTCCCTCAATAGAAACACCTCCTCCCTCAATAGAAACACCTCCTGCCTCAAGAGAAACACCTCCTCCCTCAATAGAAACACCTCCTGCCTCAATAGAAACACCTCCTCCCTCAATAGAAACACCTCCTCCCTCAATAGAAACACCTCCTGCCTCAAGAGAAACACCTCCTCCCTCAATAGAAACACCTCCTCCCTCAATAGAAACACCTCCTCCCTCAATAGAAACACCTCCTGCCTCAATAGAAACACCTCCCTCATTAGAAACACCTCCTCCCTCAATAGAAACACCTCCTCCCTCAATAGAAACACCTCCTGCCTCAATAGAAACACCTCCTCCCTCAATAGAAACACCTCCTCCCTCAATAGAAACACCTCCTCCCTCAACAGAAACACCTCCTCCCTCAATAGAAACACCTCCTGCCTCAATAGAAACACCTCCTCCCTCAATAGAAACACCTCCTCCCTCAATAGAAACACCTCCTCCCTCAATAGAAACACCTCCTGCCTAAATAGAAACACCTCCTCCCTCAATAGAAACACCTCCTCCCTCAATAGAAACACCTCCTGCCTCAATAGAAACACCTCCTCCCTCAATAGAAACACCTCCTCCCTCAATAGAAACACCTCCTCCCTCAATAGAAACACCTCCTCCCTCAATAGAAACACCTCCTCCCTCAATAGAAACACCTCCTGCCTCAATAGAAACACCTCCTCCCTCAATAGAAACACCTCCTCCCTCAACAGAAACACCTCCTCCCTCAACAGAAACACCTCCTCCCTCAATAGAAACACCTCCTGCCTCAATAGAAACACCTCCTCCCTCAATAGAAACACCTCCTGCCTCAATAGAAACACCTCCTCCCTCAACAGAAACACCTCCTCCCTCAATAGAAACACCTCCTGCCTCAATAGAAACACCTCCTCCCTCAATAGAAACACCTCCTCCCTCAATAGAAACACCTCCTGCCTCAAGAGAAACACCTCCTCCCTCAATAGAAACACCTCCTGCCTCAATAGAAACACCTCCTCCCTCAATAGAAACACCTCCTGCCTCAAGAGAAACACCTCCTCCCTCAATAGAAACACCTCCTCCCTCAATAGAAACACCTCCTCCCTCAATAGAAACACCTCCTGCCTCAATAGAAACACCTCTCTCATTAGAAACACCTCCTCCCTCAATAGAAACACCTCCTCCCTCAATAGAAACACCTCCTGCCTCAATAGAAACACCTCCTCCCTCAATAGAAACACCTCCTCCCTCAATAGAAACACCTCCTCCCTCAACAGAAACACCTCCTCCCTCAATAGAAACACCTCCTGCCTCAATAGAAACACCTCCTCCCTCAATAGAAACACCTCCTCCCTCAATAGAAACACCTCCTCCCTCAATAGAAACACCTCCTGCCTCAATAGAAACACCTCCTCCCTCAATAGAAACACCTCCTCCCTCAATAGAAACACCTCCTGCCTCAATAGAAACACCTCCTCCCTCAATAGAAACACCTCCTCCCTCAATAGAAACACCTCCTCCCTCAATAGAAACACCTCCTCCCTCAACAGAAACACCTCCTCCCTCAATAGAAACACCTCCTGCCTCAATAGAAACACCTCCTCCCTCAATAGAAACACCTCCTGCCTGAATAGAAACACCTCCTCCCTCAATAGAAACACCTCCTCCCTCAATAGAAACACCTCCTCCCTCAATAGAAACACCTCCTCCCTCAATAGAAACACCTCCTCCCTCAATAGAAACACCTCCTCCCTCAATAGAAACACCTCCTCCCTCAATAGAAACACCTCCTGCCTCAATAGAAACACCTCCTGCCTCAATAGAAACACCTCCTCCCTCAATAGAAACACCTCCTCCCTCAATAGAAACACCTCCTGCCTCAAGAGAAACACCTCCTCCCTCAATAGAAACACCTCCTGCCTCAATAGAAACACCTCCTCCCTCAATAGAAACACCTCCTCCCTCAATAGAAACACCTCCTGCCTCAAGAGAAACACCTCCTGCCTCAATAGAAACACCTCCTCCCTCAATAGAAACACCTCCTCCCTCAATAGAAACACCTCCTGCCTCTATAGAAACACCTCCCTCAATAGAAACACCTCCTCTCTCAATAGAAACACCTCCTCCCTCAATAGAAACACCTCCTCCCTCAATAGAAACACATCCTGCCTCAATAGAAACACCTCCCTCAATAGAAACACCTCCTCTCTCAATAGAAACACCTCCTCCCTCAATAGAAACACCTCCTCCCTCAATAGAAACACATCCTGCCTCAATAGAAACACCTCCTCCCTCAATAGAAACACCTCCTCCCTCAATAGAAACACCTCCTCCCTCAAAAGAAACACCTCCTCCCTCAATAGAAACACCTCCTCCCTCAATAGAAACACCTCCTGCCTCAATAGAAACACCTCCTCCCTCAATAGAAACACCTCCTCCCTCAATAGAAACACCTCCTCCCTCAATAGAAACACCTCCTGCCTCAATAGAAACACCTCCTCCCTCAATAGAAACACCTCCTCCCTCAATAGAAACACCTCCTGCCTCAATAGAAACACCTCCTCCCTCAATAGAAACACCTCCTGCCTCAATAGAAACACCTCCTCCCTCAATAGAAACACCTCCTCTCTCAACAGAAACACCTCCTCCCTCAATAGAAACACCTCCTCCCTCAATAGAAACACCTCCTGCCTCAATAGAAACACCTCCTCCCTCAATAGAAACACCTCCTCCCTCAACAGAAACACCTCCTCCCTCAACAGAAACACCTCCTCCCTCAATAGAAACACCTCCTGCCTCAATAGAAACACCTCCTCCCTCAATAGAAACACCTCCTGCCTCAATAGAAACACCTCCTCCCTCAACAGAAACACCTCCTCCCTCAATAGAAACACCTCCTGCCTCAATAGAAACACCTCCTCCCTCAATAGAAACACCTCCTCCCTCAATAGAAACACCTCCTCCCTCAATAGAAACACCTCCTGCCTCAAGAGAAACACCTCCTCCCTCAATAGAAACACCTCCCGCCTCAATAGAAACACCTCCTCCCTCAATAGAAACACCTCCTCCCTCAATAGAAACACCTCCTGCCTCAAGAGAAACACCTCCTCCCTCAATAGAAACACCTCCTCCCTCAATAGAAACACCTCCTCCCTCAATAGAAACACCTCCTGCCTCAATAGAAACACCTCCCTCAATAGAAACACCTCCTCCCTCAATAGAAACACCTCCTCCCTCAATAGAAACACCTCCTGCCTCAATAGAAACACCTCCTCCCTCAATAGAAACACCTCCTCCCTCAACAGAAACACCTCCTCCCTCAATAGAAACACCTCCTGCCTCAATAGAAACACCTCCTCCCTCAATAGAAACACCTCCTCCCTCAATAGAAACACCTCCTCCCTCAATAGAAACACCTCCTCCCTCAATAGAAACACCTCCTGCCTCAATAGAAACACCTCCTCCCTCAATAGAAACACCTCCTCCCTCAATAGAAACACCTCCTCCCTCAATAGAAACACCTCCTCCCTCAACAGAAACACCTCCTTCCTCAATAGAAACACCTCCTGCCTCAATAGAAACACCTCCTCCCTCAATAGAAACACCTCCTGCCTGAATAGAAACACCTCCTCCCTCAATAGAAACACCTCCTCCCTCAATAGAAACACCTCCTCCCTCAATAGAAACACCTCCTGCCTGAATAGAAACACCTCCTCCCTCAATAGAAACACCTCCTCCCTCAATAGAAACACCTCCTCCCTCAATAGAAACACCTCCTGCCTCAATAGAAACACCTCCTCCCTCAATAGAAACACCTCCTGCCTCAAGAGAAACACCTCCTCCCTCAATAGAAACACCTCCTCCCTCAATAGAAACACCTCCTGCCTCAATAGAAACACCTCCCTCAATAGAAACACCTCCTTCCTCAATAGAAACACCTCCTGCCTCAATAGAAACACCTCCTCCCTCAATAGAAACACCTCCTGCCTGAATAGAAACACCTCCTCCCTCAATAGAAACACCTCCTCCCTCAATAGAAACACCTCCTCCCTCAATAGAAACACCTCCTGCCTGAATAGAAACACCTCCTCCCTCAATAGAAACACCTCCTCCCTCAATAGAAACACCTCCTCCCTCAATAGAAACACCTCCTGCCTCAATAGAAACACCTCCTCCCTCAATAGAAACACCTCCTGCCTCAAGAGAAACACCTCCTCCCTCAATAGAAACACCTCCTCCCTCAATAGAAACACCTCCTCCCTCAATAGAAACACCTCCTGCCTCTATAGAAACACCTCCCTCAATAGAAACACCTCCTCTCTCAATAGAAACACCTCCTCCCTCAATAGAAACACATCCTGCCTCAATAGAAACACCTCCTCCCTCAATAGAAACACCTCCTCCCTCAATAGAAACACCTCCTCCCTCAACAGAAACACCTCCTCCCTCAATAGAAACACCTCCTCCCTCAATAGAAACACCTCCTCCCTCAATAGAAACACCTCCTCCCTCAATAGAAACACCTCCTCCCTCAATAGAAACACCTCCTCCCTCAATAGAAACACCTCCTCCCTCAACAGAAACACCTCCTTCCTCAATAGAAACACCTCCTGCCTCAATAGAAACACCTCCTCCCTCAATAGAAACACCTCCTGCCTGAATAGAAACACCTCCTCCCTCAATAGAAACACCTCCTCCCTCAATAGAAACACCTCCTCCCTCAATAGAAACACCTCCTGCCTGAATAGAAACACCTCCTCCCTCAATAGAAACACCTCCTCCCTCAATAGAAACACCTCCTCCCTCAATAGAAACACCTCCTGCCTCAATAGAAACACCTCCTCCCTCAATAGAAACACCTCCTGCCTCAAGAGAAACACCTCCTCCCTCAATAGAAACACCTCCTCCCTCAATAGAAACACCTCCTGCCTCAATAGAAACACCTCCCTCAATAGAAACACCTCCTTCCTCAATAGAAACACCTCCTGCCTCAATAGAAACACCTCCTCCCTCAATAGAAACACCTCCTGCCTGAATAGAAACACCTCCTCCCTCAATAGAAACACCTCCTCCCTCAATAGAAACACCTCCTCCCTCAATAGAAACACCTCCTGCCTGAATAGAAACACCTCCTCCCTCAATAGAAACACCTCCTCCCTCAATAGAAACACCTCCTCCCTCAATAGAAACACCTCCTGCCTCAATAGAAACACCTCCTCCCTCAATAGAAACACCTCCTGCCTCAAGAGAAACACCTCCTCCCTCAATAGAAACACCTCCTCCCTCAATAGAAACACCTCCTGCCTCTATAGAAACACCTCCCTCAATAGAAACACCTCCTCTCTCAATAGAAACACCTCCTCCCTCAATAGAAACACATCCTGCCTCAATAGAAACACCTCCTCCCTCAATAGAAACACCTCCTCCCTCAATAGAAACACCTCCTCCCTCAACAGAAACACCTCCTCCCTCAATAGAAACACCTCCTCCCTCAATAGAAACACCTCCTGCCTCAATAGAAACACCTCCTCCCTCAATAGAAACACCTCCTCCCTCAATAGAAACACCTCCTCCCTCAATAGAAACACCTCCTGCCTCAATAGAAACACCTCCTCCCTCAATAGAAACACCTCCTCCCTCAATAGAAACACCTCCTGCCTCAATAGAAACACCTCCTCCCTCAATAGAAACACCTCCTGCCTCAATAGAAACACCTCCTCCCTCAATAGAAACACCTCCTCTCTCAACAGAAACACCTCCTCCCTCAATAGAAACACCTCCTCCCTCAATAGAAACACCTCCTGCCTCAATAGAAACACCTCCTCCCTCAATAGAAACACCTCCTGCCTCAAGAGAAACACCTCCTCCCTCAATAGAAACACCTCCCGCCTCAATAGAAACACCTCCTCCCTCAATAGAAACACCTCCTCCCTCAATAGAAACACCTCCTGCCTCAAGAGAAACACCTCCTCCCTCAATAGAAACACCTCCTCCCTCAATAGAAACACCTCCTCCCTCAATAGAAACACCTCCTGCCTCAATAGAAACACCTCCCTCAATAGAAACACCTCCTCCCTCAATAGAAACACCTCCTCCCTCAATAGAAACACCTCCTGCCTCAATAGAAACACCTCCTCCCTCAATAGAAACACCTCCTCCCTCAATAGAAACACCTCCTCCCTCAACAGAAACACCTCCTCCCTCAATAGAAACACCTCCTGCCTCAATAGAAACACCTCCTCCCTCAATAGAAACACCTCCTCCCTCAATAGAAACACCTCCTCCCTCAATAGAAACACCTCCTCCCTCAATAGAAACACCTCCTGCCTCAATAGAAACACCTCCTCCCTCAATAGAAACACCTCCTCCCTCAATAGAAACACCTCCTCCCTCAATAGAAACACCTCCTCCCTCAACAGAAACACCTCCTCCCTCAATAGAAACACCTCCTGCCTCAATAGAAACACCTCCTCCCTCAATAGAAACACCTCCTGCCTGAATAGAAACACCTCCTCCCTCAATAGAAACACCTCCTCCCTCAATAGAAACACCTCCTCCCTCAATAGAAACACCTCCTGCCTGAATAGAAACACCTCCTCCCTCAATAGAAACACCTCCTCCCTCAATAGAAACACCTCCTCCCTCAATAGAAACACCTCCTGCCTCAATAGAAACACCTCCTCCCTCAATAGAAACACCTCCTCCCTCAACAGAAACACCTCCTCCCTCAATAGAAACACCTCCTGCCTCAATAGAAACACCTCCTCCCTCAATAGAAACACCTCCTGCCTGAATAGAAACACCTCCTCCCTCAATAGAAACACCTCCTCCCTCAATAGAAACACCTCCTCCCTCAATAGAAACACCTCCTGCCTGAATAGAAACACCTCCTCCCTCAATAGAAACACCTCCTCCCTCAATAGAAACACCTCCTCCCTCAATAGAAACACCTCCTGCCTCAATAGAAACACCTCCTCCCTCAATAGAAACACCTCCTCCCTCAACAGAAACACCTCCTCCCTCAATAGAAACACCTCCTGCCTCAATAGAAACACCTCCTCCCTCAATAGAAACACCTCCTGCCTCAATAGAAACACCTCCCTCAATAGAAACACCTCCTCCCTCAACAGAAACACCTCCTCCCTCAATAGAAACACCTCCTGCCTCAATAGAAACACCTCCTCCCTCAATAGAAACACCTCCTGCCTCAATAGAAACACCTCCCTCAATAGAAACACCTCCTCCCTCAATAGAAACACCTCCTCCCTCAATAGAAACACCTCCGGCCTCAAGAGAAACACCTCCTCCCTCAATAGAAACACCTCCTGCCTCAATAGAAACACCTCCTCCCTCAATAGAAACACCTCCTCCCTCAATAGAAACACCTCCTCCCTCAATAGAAACACCTCCTGCCTCAATAGAAACACCTCCTCCCTCAATAGAAACACCTCCTGCCTCAATAGAAACACCTCCTCCCTCAATAGAAACACCTCCTCCCTCAACAGAAACACCTCCTCCCTCAATAGAAACACCTCCTCCCTCAATAGAAACACCTCCTGCCTCAATAGAAACACCTCCTCCCTCAATAGAAACACCTCCTGCCTCAATAGAAACACCTCCTGCCTCAATAAAAACACCTCCTGCCTCAATAGAAACACCTCCTCCCTCAATAGAAACACCTCCTGCCTCAATAGAAACACCCCCTCCCTCAATAGAAACACCTCCTCCCTCAATAGAAACACCTCCTCCCTCAATAGAAACACCTCCTCCCTCAATAGAAACACCTCCTCCCTCAATAGAAACACCCCCTCCCTCAATAGAAACACCTCCTCCCTCAATAGAAACACCTCCTCCCTCAATAGAAACACCTCCTGCCTCAATAGAAACACCTCCTCCCTCAATAGAAACACCTCCTGCCTCAATAGAAACACCTCCTGCCTCAATAAAACACCTCCTGCCTCAATAGAAACACCTCCTCCCTCAATAAAAACACCTCCTCCCTCAATAGAAACACCTCCTCCCTCAATAGAAACACCTCCTCCCTCAATAGAAACACCTCCTGCCTCAATAGAAACACCTCCTCCCTCAACAGAAACACCTCCTCCCTCAATAGAAACACCTCCTCCCTCAATAGAAACACCTCCTCCCTCAATAGAAACACCTCCTCCCTCAATAGAAACACCTCCTGCCTCAATAGAAACACCTCCTCCCTCAATAGAAACACCTCCTCCCTCAATAGAAACACCTCCTGCCTCAATAGAAACACCTCCTCCCTCAATAGAAACACCTCCTCCCTCAATAGAAACACCTCCTCCCTCAATAGAAACACCTCCTCCCTCAATAGAAACACCTCCTCCCTCAACAGAAACACCTCCTCCCTCAATAGAAACACCTCCTCCCTCAATAGAAACACCTCCTGCCACAATAGAAACACCTCCTGCCTCAATAGAACACCTCCTGCCTCAATAGAAACACCTCCTCCCTCAATAGAAACACCTCCTCCCTCAATAGAAACACCTCCTGCCTCAATAGAAACACCTCCTCCCTCAACAGAAACACCTCCTCCCTCAATAGAAACACCTCCTCCCTCAATAGAAACACCTCCTTACTCAACAGAAACACCTCCTCCCTCAATAGAAACACCTCCTGCCTCAATAGAAACACCTCCTGCCTCAATAAAAACACCTCCTGCCTCAATAGAAACACCTCCTCCCTCAATAAAAACACCTCCTCCCTCAATAGAAACACCTCCTCCCTCAATAGAAACACCTCCTCCCTCAACAGAAACACGTCCTCCCTCAATAGAAACACCTCCTCCCTCAATAGAAACACCTCCTCCCTCAACAGAAACACCTCCTGCCTCAACAGAAACACCTCCTGCCTCAATAGAAACACCTCCTGCCTCAATAGAAACACATCCTCCCTCAATAGAAACACCTCCTCCCTCAATAGAAACACCTCCTGCCTCAATAGAAACACCTCCTGCCTCAACAGAAACACCTCCTCCCTCAACAGAAACACCTCCTCCCTCAACAGAAACACCTCCTGCCTCAATAGAAACACCTCCTGCCTCAATAGAAACACATCCTCCCTCAATAGAAACACCTCCTCCCTCAATAGAAACACCTCCTCCCTCAATAGAAACACCTCCTCCCTCAATAGAAACACCTCCTCCCTCAATAGAAACACCTCCTCCCTCAATAGAAACACATCCTCCCTCAATAGAAACACCTCCTCCCTCAATAGAAACACCTCCTCCCTCAATAGAAACACCTCCTCCCTCAATAGAAACACCTCCTCCCTCAATAAAAACACCTCCTGCCTCAATAGAAACACCTCCTCCCTCAATAAAAACACCTCCTCCCTCAATAGAAACACCTCCTCCCTCAACAGAAACACCTCCTCCCTCAATAGAAACACCTCCTCCCTCAATTGAAACACCTCCTCCCTCAACAGAAACACCTCCTCCCTCAATAGAAACACCTCCTCCCTCAATAGAAACACCTCCTCCCTCAATAGAAACACCTCCTCCCTCAATAGAAACACCACCTCCCTCAATAGAAACACCTCCTCCCTCAACAGAAACACCTCCTCCCTCAATAGAAACACCTCCTCCCTCAATAGAAACACCTCCTCCCTCAATAGAAACACCTCCTCCCTCAACAGAAACACCTCCTCCCTCAATAGAAACACCTCCTCCCTCAATAGAAACACCTCCTCCCTCAATAGAAACACCTCCTCCCTCAACAGAAACACCTCCTCCCTCAACAGAAACACCTCCTGCCTCAATAGAAACACCTCCTCCCTCAATAGAAACACCTCCTCCCTCAACAGAAACACCTCCTCCCTCAATAGAAACACCTCCTCCCTCAATAGAAACACCTCCTCCCTCAACAGAAACACCTCCTCCCTCAACAGAAACACCTCCTGCCTCAATAGAAACACCTCCTGCCTCAATAGAAACACATCCTCCCTCAATAGAAACACCTCCTCCCTCAATAGAAACACCTCCTGCCTCAATAGAAACACATCCTCCCTCAATAGAAACACCTCCTCCCTCAATAGAAACACCTCCTCCCTCAATAGAAACACCTCCTCTCTCAATAGAAACACCTCCTGCCTCAATAGAAACACATCCTCCCTCAATAGAAACACCTCCTCCCTCAATAGAAACACCTCCTCCCTCAACAGAAACACCTCCTCCCTCAATAGAAACACCTCCTCCCTCAATACAAACACCTCCTGCCTCAATAGAAACACCTCCTGCCTCAAGAGAAACACCTCCTCCCTCAATAGAAACACCTCCTGCCTCAATAGAAACACCTCCTGCCTCAACAGAAACACCTCCTCCCTCAACAGAAACACCTCCTCCCTCAACAGAAACACCTCCTGCCTCAATAGAAACACCTCCTGCCTCAATAGAAACACCTCCTCCCTCAATAGAAACACCTCCTGCCACAATAGAAACACCTCCTCCCTCAATAGAAACACCTCCTGCCTCAACAGAAACACCTCCTCCCTCAACAGAAACACCTCCTCCCTCAACAGAAACACCTCCTGCCTCAATAGAAACACCTCCTGCCTCAATAGAAACACATCCTCCCTCAATAGAAACACCTCCTCCCTCAATAGAAACACCTCCTCCCTCAATAGAAACACCTCCTCCCTCAATAGAAACACCTCCTCCCTCAATAAAAACACCTCCTGCCTCAATAGAAACACCTCCTCCCTCAATAAAAACACCTCCTCCCTCAATAGAAACACCTCCTCCCTCAACAGAAACACCTCCTCCCTCAACAGAAACACCTCCTGCCTCAATAGAAACACCTCCTGCCTCAATAGAAACACCTCCTCCCTCAATAGAAACACCTCCTGCCTCAATAGAAACACCTCCTCCCTCAATAGAAACACCTCCTCCCTCAATAGAAACACCTCCTCCCTCAACAGAAACACCTCCTCCCTCAATAGAAACACCTCCTCCCTCAATAGAAACACCTCCTGCCACAATAGAAACACCTCCTCCCTCAATAGAAACACCTCCTGCCTCAACAGAAACACCTCCTCCCTCAACAGAAACACCTCCTCCCTCAACAGAAACACCTCCTGCCTCAATAGAAACACCTCCTGCCTCAATAGAAACACATCCTCCCTCAATAGAAACACCTCCTCCCTCAATAGAAACACCTCCTCCCTCAATAGAAACACCTCCTCCCTCAATAGAAACACCTCCTCCCTCAATAGAAACACATCCTCCCTCAATAGAAACACATCCTCCCTCAATAGAAACACCTCCTCCCTCAATAGAAACACCTCCTCCCTCAATAGAAACACCTCCTCCCTCAATAGAAACACCTCCTCCCTCAATAAAAACACCTCCTGCCTCAATAGAAACACCTCCTCCCTCAATAAAAACACCTCCTCCCTCAATAGAAACACCTCCTCCCTCAACAGAAACACCTCCTCCCTCAATAGAAACACCTCCTCCCTCAATTGAAACACCTCCTCCCTCAACAGAAACACCTCCTCCCTCAATAGAAACACCTCCTCCCTCAATAGAAACACCTCCTCCCTCAATAGAAACACCTCCTCCCTCAATAGAAACACCACCTCCCTCAATAGAAACACCTCCTCCCTCAACAGAAACACCTCCTCCCTCAATAGAAACACCTCCTCCCTCAATAGAAACACCTCCTCCCTCAATAGAAACACCTCCTCCCTCAACAGAAACACCTCCTCCCTCAATAGAAACACCTCCTCCCTCAATAGAAACACCTCCTCCCTCAATAGAAACACCTCCTCCCTCAACAGAAACACCTCCTCCCTCAACAGAAACACCTCCTGCCTCAATAGAAACACCTCCTCCCTCAATAGAAACACCTCCTCCCTCAACAGAAACACCTCCTCCCTCAATAGAAACACCTCCTCCCTCAATAGAAACACCTCCTCCCTCAACAGAAACACCTCCTCCCTCAACAGAAACACCTCCTGCCTCAATAGAAACACCTCCTGCCTCAATAGAAACACATCCTCCCTCAATAGAAACACCTCCTCCCTCAATAGAAACACCTCCTGCCTCAATAGAAACACATCCTCCCTCAATAGAAACACCTCCTCCCTCAATAGAAACACCTCCTCCCTCAATAGAAACACCTCCTCTCTCAATAGAAACACCTCCTGCCTCAATAGAAACACATCCTCCCTCAATAGAAACACCTCCTCCCTCAATAGAAACACCTCCTCCCTCAACAGAAACACCTCCTCCCTCAATAGAAACACCTCCTCCCTCAATACAAACACCTCCTGCCTCAATAGAAACACCTCCTGCCTCAAGAGAAACACCTCCTCCCTCAATAGAAACACCTCCTCCCTCAATAGAAACACCTCCTGCCTCAATAGAAACACCTCCTCCCTCAACAGAAACACCTCCTCCCTCAATAGAAACACCTCCTCCCTCAATAGAAACACCTCCTTACTCAACAGAAACACCTCCTCCCTCAATAGAAACACCTCCTGCCTCAATAGAAACACCTCCTCCCTCAATAGAAACACCTCCTGCCTCAATAGAAACACCTCCTGCCTCAATAAAAACACCTCCTGCCTCAATAGAAACACCTCCTCCCTCAATAAAAACACCTCCTCCCTCAATAGAAACACCTCCTCCCTCAATAGAAACACCTCCTCCCTCAACAGAAACACCTCCTCCCTCAATAGAAACACCTCCTCCCTCAATAGAAACACCTCCTCCCTCAATAGAAACACCTCCTCCCTCAACAGAAACACCTCCTCCCTCAATAGAAACACCTCCTCCCTCAATAGAAACACCTCCTCCCTCAATAGAAACACCTCCTCCCTCAATAGAAACACCTCCTCCCTCAACAGAAACACCTCCTCCCTCAACAGAAACACCTCCTGCCTCAATAGAAACACCTCCTGCCTCAATAGAAACACCTCCTGCCTCAATAGAAACACATCCTCCCTCAATAGAAACACCTCCTCCCTCAATAGAAACACCTCCTCCCTCAATAGAAACACCTCCTGCCTCAATAAAAACACCTTCTTCCTGCTATAGAGACACCTCCTTCCTTCCAGATCAACATGACTCTTGGTCATACTTGGTAAAACATTCATTTATGGGAGCAGAAACAGACGATCTTTAATCAATATCATAACTGTGATTATAACCAACCATGTCTTAGATTCTCTCCCCCTAATGGTCAGATTTATGATACAGCACCCGGCAGAAAGGTTTTAAACTGAAATATTAACCAGGCTGAATGTCATAAAACAGTTAATATCTTCCAAAAGTGGTAATTGCATATCACTGAACTTCATTATGAGCTCTGCCACAACACATCTAATCAAAGCTCCATCAGCGAGGCTCCTGGGAGGCGGGCTCTAATTGTCTCATTGACAGCAGTGAGTCTGACTGCATCACCAAAGGTTGGGGGCGGCCCCCACGCCGTCATGGGGTGGAGCTCTGCAGGTTCAAACTTCCTCATAAACACGTTGCTGATATCTGCTAGCGGCTAATTAGCACAACAAAAAGGAAAATAAATAAAGTTTATAGTAGAGAAAAAAAGATTCCTGACAGCTTTCTGTTTACCTTTTGATTCTGAATTGAAATGTGATTATTGATTTCTGTTTGCTGCAACGGTTCCTGACAGTCACCAGTTATTATTATTATTATGGTTTTATATAGTTTTCATTATATATGAAAGTTAAAAAACAATCTTAGTTTATTGCATTTGTGTGTGATGCTCTCACAAGTCAGAACTAAGTAGACAAACACAGCTAAACCTCACAGTCTGTTTCTCAGAGCCTTCTCCGAGTCGCAGGGCTCATTAATCAGACTCATTTGTAAAGATAGACTTTCAGGCTTAGGTGTGTTTGTCCACTTTAATTAGTCCAACTGTGAAAATACAGCGTAAAGATGAAGAGTCAATTCTACAAACTCTGTTTGGATAAACCGCTGTTGACACTCTAGGCAGAGCTTTAGCAGCAGTTTTTCTGTGTGTGCTGTAATGATTTTTCCCATTTCCTCTCACTGCTGTTGCCTTCATTTGCCTTTGCTCTTCTGTTTGTTAATAAATCGGCTTTATTTTGCACTTTAGTTCTTCTTTGGCAAACCGAGCTGTGAACAGGGAACCAAACATTTATCACACCAAGGAACAGCCCAGTCAACACAGGTTCATACGTACCATAATATGACAGAGGGCTGCCACAATCAGGTAAGGTGGAAATTAGAAGAGGAGCAAAATGCAGAGATGAGTTTTGATAAGGTTCCACAGGGAACAGAGGCAAAAAAAACAGGAGACGCCAGTGTTGTGCCATATGCCATGATCATGCTTTTTGGACATTTCATCTTGACATGATGACCAGAGAAGAGAACGCAAGTTTGGTGAAAAAAACAGCTAGAAGAACTCTGCAACCCCCCCTTTCTTAGTCACAGGCAGGTCACATGGCAACTCCCACAGAGGTGTGACCAACCACCCCCCTCTGTGTGAGGACAGAATAAACCACAGAACAACCGGATCTCCCTTTTCTCTTTCTCTTGCCCCTGAAGCTGGGATCCACTTTGGCAGGATCTCCGGCAAGATGGAGATCCAAGGCCCAGGTGGACCCAGATATCCAGAATCATCAAGGATAAGACAGAACCTTTCAGAACCAAAACTGCTGCAAAATAGACCTTTTGCAACAAATTTCTCTTGAGTTTCAGACCTCATAGAGCAAGACTGGATGAGAAAGCCTGCCTTGATAAGTTACTGAGACAAAGACGATCCCTGCTGTGAGCCATTGAGACAGAGAAACGCCTGGTTGTTGTTGGCCTGACTGCTGTACTGTTGCTGGATGAAACTCAAGCCCTCCAATGGACATGGACAAGAAGGTTTGCAGATCTGGCATGGTTAGGGACAGAACAAACAATATGTCTTTTGATGTCAGGGCCGCCTTTTACAGCTGCTTTTTCTATGTCTGCTTCTGTCTCCTTGAACCCCAGTGGGCCTCAGCAGATGGCCGCTCACACTGAGCCTGGTTCTGCTGGAGGTTTCTTCCTGTTCAAAGGGAGTTTTTCCTCTCCACTGTCGCTACAAGCATGCTTAGTGTGAGGGATTGCTGAAGAGTCAATGAGTCGATGCAATCAGCTGGTTTTCCGTAGATAGGAAACTTTGAATCAATTTGACTGTTTGATCTGGTGAACTGGAAAGTGACCTGAGATGACATGATGTGAATTAGTGCTATATAAATTTAATTTAATTGATGATTTTCTACATCATTTTCACAACATACATCAATGTAGGGTATTTTCTGGGGGGTGGGGGTCAAGGCCACCTGGGGGGGGGGCTTATTTTTTGGGCCCCATAAAATAAGGGGGGGGTGCGCTGGCACCGCATATCCCCCGGAGGGGGGGTGGACTGTGCCGGACACCCCCTCTTGGTACTCCCAGTTTTAATTACATCTGAGAGCAACACCACATCTGAGCGGGCGCAGGGAGGATCGGGGTTTTGGCTGGGGCTGGCTGCAGGGCCTAGGTGGCCTGCCTGTGGCGGGGCTGTCGCTTCTGCTCTCCCCAAAGAAGGTTGGAAGGAGGGGCATGAAGTGCCTGGTTGAAGTAGGTTTTTTTTTTTTGGGGGGGGGGGGGTTCTGGTTGGGTGGCCTGCGCGGGATGGGTGGGCCCCGGTCCCGGGGGGGGGCTCTTGCTGGTGGTGGTCCGGTCCTTGTGCGGGGTGGGTGGCCGGGCTCGAAGCAGGAATGAGATGGGTGGTTGTGGCGGTGTCGCTGCTCCCCTCCGCCCCATCCGGATTTTAGGTTCAGTTATGGGGTCATCCGATAGTCCCGGGACCAACCACCGGTGCCGCCGGGTCTTTGGTCCTGGTATTATTGGATGCGAGTGTTATGTGTGAATGTGTGTCCGCGTTTTTATTTTATTTTTTTATTTATTTTTATTATTTATTTAGTTATTTACTTTATTTTATTTATTTATTCATTTTTTTTTATTTTATTTATTTATTTATTTATTTTTTTTCCTGTGGTGCGAGTGGGGGCACTAGGGAGGGATGGCATCAGTGGCGGCTGGTGAAAAATATTTTTGGTGGGGCTGATATAGCCTAGTGTATGTCTCCAACTAATCCAGAATAAGAATTCAAATAAACAATTGGACAATACATACAATTTAACAGTAATGATTTAATTTACTATATAATAACAGTAACAGTGATGATTTGGGTCACTGTGACGGGGTTCTTTGGCCTCCAAGAATCCAGTCTCAGTCGGGTTACTGGTGTTGGTGATTTATTGTGCTCAAAAACTCAAAACAGGGAGCAAAAGAAACTAAAAATGTACAAGATCCTCTGGGCCTCAGCCTCCCTCCAGTTACCAGCAATGGAACAAAGAAACAGAAAACAGAAATGGCCGCTCTTCTTCCCACAGCCCTCATTAAATAGTTTAAGCCCCTCCCCTCAGGCTCTCTTATTTCTGATTTCTTCTCATAAATCAGTTTTGTCCATATATTACCTCCACAAACAATTGATGTACAAAAACAAACAAATAATTTTTACAACTTAATTATTTTACACAGATTCATTGACTTATTCAATTACACCAAACTGGGTTTGAACCCAGCAAAGACGCAGCCAGACTGAAGATGACAAGTCCCCGTAGCATAGACACGTACACACCCACACCCCCCACACACCCACACACACACACACACACACACACACACACACACACACACACACACACACACACACACACACACACACACACACACACGGCTAACCTCACTGAAATATTAAGTGTGCACCCTCAATACGCCAGCAGGTAACCAGGAACAGCTTGTGTGTTTTAAGTTCATGGAGCTACTGGGCTCAGCGCGAGTGTATTGGTCCTCACAAACACAGTATAACAGGAATGTGTGTGTGGCGCGCAAAGTTAGAGGATGTTTTAAGTGACGAGGTGGATTCATCACAGTCACAATAACCATGACATGAAATTTTCCTACCCTACAACAGGGATGTTCTTCTGGCAAACTGGTAGATAAATAAGGATCTCACCGAATTTGGTGGAAGCTGCATCTCGCTCGTTACGTTCGCCATCGTCCCTCTAATTGTCTGCACCTGCGCTTCGGTGCAGAAGCCTGTTAAAGGGCAGTATTTTCAGCGCCCCAAGACCATAAAGTTCTGAGACGCTGATTGGCCCTTAAATTCACCTAGCAATAGTACATGATTGACAGATTCTCTGCAAATTCAATTCAGTTTATAAATGTGGGTCTGTCTGATCAGCGCCCCCAGAACAGAGACGGTAGGAGTCTGTATGTGGAAATCCACAAATGAATGACAGTAGATAGGGAAATGTAGTTTATATAATTTGTTTTGCTTATAGGTACACAGTCTAGAGAGTAAAACTGACATTTATGAGTTAATTTCTAAAAATATATTTTACGTTTCTCTCTTCTTATCAGGGAGGGCGGTGCCCCAGCGCCCCCTATGGGCCGGCCGCCACTGGATGGCATAATTGAGATTGTGAGTGTGATTTTTTATTTTTTTATTAATTTTTTTTCTCCCTCTCCCAGGTCGGGGTCCCAACTGCACCCCCTCCCAAATACATCTCAAGTCTCCGCTAACTGCGGAGCCCATTCCCCCAGTCCTGCTCTCCCTCAGCTGGCTGGTGTCGGGGCTCGCAGGTGCACTGGTGGGGCTCGAGGTCTGGGGGTGGATGCCCGGGTGGCTGCCGGCTCATTCCTGGCGGCCTCTCCGCCGCCCTGGCCGGCCAGAGCCTTGCTGGGGCTCCTGTCTGGGGGTTGGGCGCCCCTGGGACCTCGGATCCCTGGGGCCCAGGATTGGATTCGCTTCGGGGTGGGGCCGGGTGTTGTTCTGGATTGTCGGTGCCGGTGCCTTAGCTTCGATGCCGGTTCCTGGGCGGTGCTTTTTCCAATGCTGGTCTTGTCGTACCGGTTTGGGGGGGAGGGGAGCTGCGTGGCATGGTGAGGTGCGGGTCTTGGGTTTTGTTTTGGGCTCTGATTTTTCCGCTTGCATTTCTCCTCTTGCTTAGGGGAATTTTTTATTTTTTTTTTATTTTTATTTATTTTTATTTATGTGTATGTATGTATGTATATATATATATGTATGTGTATATATATGTATATATATATATAAATATGTATGTGTATATATATGTATATATATGTATATATATATATATATATATATATATATATATATATATATATATATATATATATATTTATATATATATATATATATATATATATATAAATATGTATGTGTATATATATGTATATATATATATATATATATATATATATATATACACTATATTGCCAAAAGTATTTGCTCACCCATCCAAATTATTGGAATCAGGTGTTCCAATCACTTCCATGGCCACAGGTGTATAAATTCAAGCACCTAGGCATGCAGACTGTTTTTACAAACATTTGTGAAAGAATGGGTCGCTCTCAGGAGCTCAGTGAATTCCAGCGTGGAACTGTGATAGGATGCCACCTGTGCAACAAATCCAGTCGTGAAATTTCCTCGCTCCTAAATATTCCACAGTCAACTGTCAGCTGTATTATAAGAAAATGGAAGTGTTTGGGAACGAATGCAACTCAGCCACGAAGTGGTAGGCCACGTAAACTGACGGAGCGGGGTCAGCGGATGCTGACGCGCATAGTGCGAAGAGGTCGCCAACTTTCTGCAGAGTCAATCACTACAGACCTCCAAACTTCATGTAGCTCAAGAACAGTGCGCAGAGAGCTTCATGGAATGGGTTTCCATGGGCGAGCAGCTGCATCCAAGCCATACATCACCAAGTGCAATGCAAAGCGTCGGATGCGGTGGTGTAAAGCACGCCGCCACTGGACTCTAGAGCAGTGGAGACGCGTTCTCTGGAGTGACGAATCGCGCTTCTCCATCTGGCAATCTGATGGACGGGTCTGGGTTTGGCGGTTGCCAGGAGAACGGTACTTGTCTGACTGCATTGTGCCAAGTGTAAAGTTTGGTGGAGGGGGGATTATGGTGTGGGGTTGTTTTTCAGGAGCTGGGCTTGGCCCCTTAGTTCCAGTGAAAGGAACTCTGAATGCTTCAGCATACCAAGACATTTTGGACAATTCCATGCTCCCAACTTTGTGGGAACAGTTTGGAGCTGGCCCCTTCCTCTTCCAACATGACTGTGCACCAGTGAACAAAGCAAGGTCCATAAAGACATGGATGACAGAGTCTGGTGTGGATGAACTTGACTGGCCTGCACAGAGTCCTGACCTCAACCCGATAGAACACCTTTGGGATGAATTAGAGCGGAGACTGAGAGCCAGGCCTTCTCGTCCAACATCAGTGTGCGACCTCACAAATGCGCTTCTGGAAGAATGGTCAAAAATTCCCATAAACACACTCCTAAACCTTGTGGACAGCCTTCCCAGAAGAGTTGAAGCTGTTCTAGCTGCAAAGGGTGGACCGACGTCATATTGAACCCTATGGATTAGGAACGGGATGTCACTTAAGCTCATATGTGAGTCAAGGCAGGTGAGCAAATACTTTTGGCAATATAGTGTATATATATACATATATATATATATATGTATTATTATTTATCTATTTAGAAACATTTATTTATTTATTTTTTTAAATGTATTTATTTATTTTTATTTATTTATTTATTTATTTTCTCCCGGTGGGGGGAGCGGTTGCGGGCAGGTCAGTGTCTGGTGTCTACTGTCGCATTGGGGGGGCTATTCTGCTTGGCGTTCTTTTTCTGGGGGGGGATTGGCATGTCTGTTCTCTCGGGGGGCAGCCCCGTTGGGTGGGGGTCCTGCTGGCAGCGCGCCGCTGGTGTGTGGCGGTCTGGGTGGCTCCGGCGGGGTTGGTGTTGTGGGGCTGGTGTGGTTGGGCTGGCTGCGCTGATTGGGTCTTCGGGTGGGTTTTCCCGCTTGGAGGCATGTTGGAGCTGCTTTGGTCCCGCTGATCACGGCGGTTGTGGCTGCGGGGTGGGTGGGGGGTGGACTGGCTCCGGCCGGCGCGCGTCGGGGGGCTGGGGCGGCGGAGGTGCTTCAGCGGCGTGTTGGGGGCTTCTGCAGGCGGCGAGGGGGGGCGGCGGGTGCAGCTGTGCTGCTCTGGCTTGGTCCAGTGGGGGAGCGGCGTGGTTCGCTCCGCTCTGTGCTGCCCGTGGGCTGCTGGGGGGGGTGGTTGCGCCGGCTGCGGTCTGCTCTTCTGGCGGTCGGGCGCCGGGGGGCTTTTCTGCTCTTCGTCAGTTCTGTGCGCGCTGTGTTGCGTGCTGTTGGCGTCTGTCTTGGTGGGACGGGGCCGCGCTTTTGGCCTGGGGGGCGTTTTGGGGGGGTTCCGCGGCGCTCGCGGCCGGTTCGCGGCGGATGCGCGTGGGCCCCGGCGGTGGGCGCGGCCGCCTGTGTGTTTTTCCTGGGTGGTGCGGTCGCGTTGGGTGTTGCGGCCGGTCGCCGGGGCTTGGTGCCGGGGGCCGGGGCGTTTCGGTCTGTGCCGTGGGGGGGCCGGTGTTCTTTGTCCGGCCCTACTTCAGGGTGACTGGCTGCCGGCGGAGCCCGCGGACTCGCCTCCGCGGCTCCCAGGGGCGCCGGCATGGCGGTGGCTGGGGGGCTTCTTGGGGGCTGTCTCTCCTCGTCCCTTGGTGGGGGTCCGATTTCCGGGGCTGGCCCCTCCTTGGTGCCTTCGCTATTGGGGTCCCTTTGGGCGCCTGGGGCTTTGGGTCTCCCGGCGCTGGACTCAGTGCTCTGGGGGGGGCGCCTCTCCGGCTCTCCACAACCACTATTGAGCATTTTTTCTATGGTTAAAATTTTACATGCACAAGTTCACCCTCACAAACAACTACAGGTGCTAGGCTTCAGGTACTTGGAGATTCACTTCCAAACAGAAACCCCACATTCATATCTTCAGGTAACACAGAGTACATGTCAGACTTAATAATACTACTTTAGCAATAGTTTCAAGGTGTTGCTTCATTGTATATCTCGTACCATGTCTTTCGGTTGTGCTGTTCTTTTTTCATCTTGTTACTGGTGATGAAGCAGACTGAAAATGTTTTGTCATTGTCTCCTTTCTCTTCTTTCTTTCATCTTTTCTTTCTTTTTTCCTTTTCTTCTTCTGTTTCTCTGCTCTGTTTACATTGCAGTGTCCATATAATCTGTAAAACTCCCTGCATAATTATAATAAAGTTATTTATATGCATGAAACAAGTGGAGCAGTATGGCAATTGCCATACCGCTACACTTGTGGGAGTAAAATCTGTTGGGCTCTTTTTGGCATCAAGACAATTATTCTTATTGCCACATTGCCAGACAGGACACTGTAAAAAAAAAAAAAAAAAAAAAAATTGATGATTTTGATCGTTTAATGTGTTTACTGATGAGTCAAGCTAACAGAATGGACTGCATGCTACGCTATGCTACAGGAATATGTGTTGAGCTGTTGCTAAAGCTTAGACAAGCTTTATTCACTAAGGATTAAACACTGATATAACATTAGTGTTCATGTGTTCCTCAGATGCTCGTTACATTTCCATTAGCAAGTATGACCAAGAGTCATTTAGTGGAATCCTGATGTCTATTCACTGCTAGCTATTTCAAAGAGGGTAAAGAATCATTTAGCTAAATGTTATTGGTTCCTGATTAAGCAAATCATTCAATAAAACATTATTTGGCCAAATAATGTTTTATTCACCTCATGGATTTGCATTGTGAGTTGGTCTGAAAACATTCCAATTTCTCTAAATTAGTCAAAAGCTAATTTGATCACATCCCAAATTCTTCCAGATAAACTTTGGTTTCAAACACAGAATCCATCTGAAACTGTAATATGATTTTCAACCATGTTTCCCTTCCTCTTTGTACATAGTAGTTTAGTTAATTTAGTTGAGTTTTACTAGTCTTACTTGAGAGTGTTAAACTGAAGTATGTTTGACTTGGAGAAGAATGATTTTTGTTAAAAAAAACTCTTATATTTTGAACAGAAGTTGTGGTGAATTTATTCCACGTATGTGCAGAATTAACTGTTTGACCATGATTAGAGCTTGAATCACTCTTTGATTAAATAAGATATTTTACCACCCCTACTGGACAGGGCAATAAACATCTTAGGGTATCAGAAGTATACATTCTATGCTCGCTGGGAATAGAATAGAATATAAAACCACAACAGAGAAACAACACATGGGGAGCAACCAATGAAGCAACAAAGCAACAAGAAAACGGCAAAGAGGAACTGCAGAGGTCATCTGGGCCAAGACACGGTTTCTTAAGGAGAGGTTTAATTCCAGCAACCTTAAAGCCTGCCTCCTTTTATGATCAGTCTAATGTCATATTTTTTTATTTTTCTAAAACAAAGAACTTTGTTTTTTCTGTAGCTGATAAACATAATTTAACGGAAAAGAAAAAACAATAAAACAAATAGCTTAAATGTGATCGAACAAAGTTTTGGTCCATCAACATCTGTTATAATACAGCTTTACCTAAAGTTATTCTGGAAAACAAATGTCTGCTTCTTTAACCTCCTGCTGTGAAAAGGTTTCTTTTCTCTGACATTTTTGAAAAAAAAAATAGTTAAAAAGCCCATAAAGCTTAATCATATGTTATTAAATACATCACCAGACATTTCATTCTTTGCCATTAAAATATCCACGATGCTTCAGATATAAAACTATAATAATTTTGATAAATATTCTCTGCTTGTTTTAAGTGAGTGTTCAACAATTAATTAAAATGGTTTTTACCAACAGATGGAGACAACCTGCCCTGAGCAGCAGTTTACTGAATACTGTAAAAAAAAAAAGGCCAAATCTACTCATTACAGCATAAATCACATCCTGCATCAACACCTGGATCAATGCTGCAGACATTTTAGTTCCATCTCACTTCATCTATAGGAAAACAATCTGTCCTGTCTGTCGAAAAGCTTCTGCTTCCAACTATTCAAAGGTAATAAAGAATAAATTTCGCCTGAAAACAATCGTTTTCCCTCCTGTTAGAAAAAAGAAATCTGCCTGTTTGGTTATTATAATATCAATAAAACCCTAAAACTGGTTTTGACACCAACATCGAGCACAGGTCACTTTTTCATGCTGGATTATTTTAAAAGAGAAGCTTTCTGAAGTTTCTCTTCTTTTCTCAGATAGTCGTTAAACTCTTAAATACGTAAACCCCCGTCAGCCTCTACAAAACTCCTGGTCTTTTTTTAAGCTCCTCGGCATACGTCGGCATTCGCTGGTCTAAATCGTCAAGACCTTTTTAGTTGTGGATGAAGATAAATATGAAGCCAGATGAGGAATAAAAGGCAGTGATGTTGCTTGAAGGGTAGATTTCTGTTTTGAGAAGGGAGAGACATGCAGCAAAGGAACACAGGCTGGATTCAAACCCGGGTCAGCCACGTCGGCCTCCGTACATGGGTCATGTGCGCTAACCACTGCACCACCGAAGCACTCCCCATGAAGGGTAGATTTTACCAACATGTTTTTTAGGCTGCATTGAACAGAATCAGGCTGGAAGCTGAAGCCTGTCCAGGCTGCTGTTAAAGGTGTTTAATAGCTGCTGACTCCCTCTATTAATGAACCTTTGCTGATTTGCATCATGTTGGGTTTTATGTGACCCTTTTTCTTCTGTGATTTAAAATGAAATAAATGTTAGAACCAAGATGCACGTTAAGAAACTTCCATTAAGGGTCAACTGTCTCCAACTGTGGCTCAGATTTACTTGTTTTCCTCTGAGCTTCAGTCTGGGTTGATGTATTTGACCAATAATTTTCATTAGCCGGAGCTTGGTGGTGTGTGCAGGACACGGTGCCTTGTTCATTAGAAATCCTATCAAGCTTAACTTATTGGGTGGCTGCAGATTTATCAATGGTTGTCCCTGCATAGAACACTATTTAATTATAGGGCCGTTAATTGGTGCAGTTTCCAGAGATGTGAGGCGTGCAGATGTCACAGCGGATGTTGGAGTCAGCGGGTCCAAACACATGATGTGTTCATGGTTAGTCTCTTTGTTTCAGAGACGGGACCTGTGTAGGAGGCGTCTCAGGGAACACAGGGTCCTGTCACGTCTCACAGACTGTCTGTCCATCTAATGCTAATGATGCCTCTACTCTGATAAACCACAAATGCTTTCATCAAGAGATTAAATAACAGTTTGCATTGGAATTAGGGTTCTTTTCAAATATTTAATTTGTATAATAATGTATTTAAGTTTAACAGAAAAAAACTTCAATAATATATAAATTCAATTTAGTTTATTTCTATAGCACCAATTCACATCACATGTCATCTCAGGTCACTATACAGTTCACCGGATCTGGAAGAAGAGGAACTCCCTTGTTTGCACATGTTCAGTGCTGGAGTTTCTGATAAATCGGCACGTAGCTCTGCTTCAACAGCAGGATCTACCCACCAACACCTCAGGAGGGCGACTGAATTTCAAACATGTTTGATATTCTCCCGACCTTACGGTTCCTGATGGGGAGGAGGTCATGACAGGCAGATCGCCCCTCGTTACCCCCTGTGCACTACATGACGCAGGACGCACCATGAGGATTAAAGTCAGCCCGATTGAAAAATTCTCCCATGACTGGAGAATTGGCCCAAAAAAGGCACAAAAATCATACAGTCGATGTGCGGCTTAAGCTAACGTTGACATTTCAGGACAAAAACTGCAGCTAAAAAGATTAGTTCAACCTTTCTCTCTGAGTTTGAGAACCTGTAGATGCTGACAGGAGGAGGGTGCCGCCAAAGGAAGACCCCCCCTGATTAGTGGCTGGAAGAAAGGAAAACCATTTGTTTCTTTGATGACTCTCCATCATTTCCTTTGAGTAAAGTCAAAGCTAACATCACATGGTACGCTCTGCTATGGTAACATGTCTCAGTTATTGTTATAGAACAAGCTTTATTTCATTGAGGGTTCAAACACTGATATAACGTTAACCTTTATGCATTTTCTAATATACTTATAACATAGTTTCACTAGTTTTAGTCAATATTTTAATTGAAATCTGTGTGATTTGGAGCTGATTTTTGCTATTTTAATGGAAGTTGTTGTGAATTTATTCCATATCTGTGCAGATTTATCTGTCTGACCAGGATTTGAGCTCGCATCACTCTTTTATCTGTTGGTGTAACTCACAGGACTACGCCTGGCTTCCATCCATGTTGCTCTACATTGTTTACTTCCCTGATATCTGCTGCACTGAAGACATCATCAGCACTAACTCAGCTAGATGATGTCAGCAGACAGGAAGCAGAGGGGGACAGAGGCCCTGCAGCTGCCAGTGAGGGGTCAGGCCATTTTGAGGAAGGAGCCAAATGTTGATTGTTAGCAGGTCGACCCGCGTTTGTAAAACCCGCGTTAGCCCGCTAGTTTCAGTGGGAAAGAGGCTTAAGGAACCAGACATGAGCTGGTTTGGTCCTGAACAAGGGGACACCCCAGGGCTGTGAGTTCAGCAAACTCCTCTTCTTCAATTCAATTCCCTTATTTATGCAGTGCTGATTCACGGCTTGCCATCGTTCCAGAGACAGACCGTGTTTACTTGACCTGCCAGTAAACCTTATGGAACCGTTGGGTGTGTCGCCACAGACTATGATGTCATGGCCAGATTAGAACCAGGTCTTAACACCAGAACCAAGGATGTCACAGAGGATTTCAGCAGGTCCAGGCAGACAGAACGGGATCCAGAGAGAGGAAGAGGCAATTGAGCTTTGACTGCATGAAGGTGAAACTCAGACTGAACAGAACCTGTCCTTCTTCAGACGGCTGGAGAGAACATGGCTGCTATGGCAGCTACAGGAAGGAAGGACTTGACCCGGGTGATGGATCAATGGACGCCATAATGAGATGTTCCCTCCCTGATCTGGACTTCTTATTACAGGGAACATTTCAGAGAAAGTCTGCGCTGAGCCTCGATACTCTGACCCACAGCCTGTTTGCACTGATGAGCCATTCAGAATCATCAAAACAGCCTTCAGCCCCTTTAGTCTCTCTGACACTATTAACTACAATTAACTGACTGAAAAACAATCTTCTGTTGATTTTACTCCTTAATGCCATAGAAGATGTGATGCCTCGAAATAAACTTCTTAACTGCAATTAAATTATTCTGATTCTCTACATAAAGCAATGTTTTTATTTCATGATCCCTTTACCAGCATTGTGCTTTAAAGAATGACTGAAATACTGAGCCTAATGCTAAACATATATGTAACCTCTCCTCTAAGCCAGCCTGCAGAGTTTTTTTTTTTTTTTTACTGCAATCAACTCACAAACTGTCAGCACTTTCTGCAGTAAACTTCTATTAACTCTGGCTTGCTTTTCTACTCTCCTCTCAGCTAAATTGATCCATTAGTGTAACCAATTGCTTTCTAGAATGTAGTCATTTGTTGCTTTGGTCTGCAGCTCTGTTTCAAGGACTGAACAAAGCAGCAAAATAAACAACACAGCAAAGTCTAAGAAACACTAACCTATTGTGGCACTCTGTGTTTTCTCTTGCATATATGTCTTAAACCTGCTGCAGCTCATTCCTCCAAGTTCATCTGAGCAAAGCTGAAGGCACATTTACCTTGAGTTTGCTTCTGTGAGCAAGTAAACACTTTTCTCTGGAGATGCATTATATTAGATTAATATCCAGCTTAATGCATCAGTGGAGAGCAGTTCTGGCACGGCGCGTGACAAGATGGCCTAAGTCTGTATTCAAACATTAGCAACTGTTCCTCCATCAGTAACGGCTCTAAAGATGATTGCCTACAGTCACATTTTGGGCCAACATAGAAATTAATAAGAAGAGACAATCAACCACAGAAACTCTATAGAACATCTGACTCATCAATAAAAACAGTTTGGTCCATTTTCTGAGCAGGAACCAGTCAGTGAAACATCCGTTTCATGGAAGCAGACAGGAAGCAGAGCCGTACGAGGGTCGTGGTTTTGGAAAACGACCATCAGTGTACGTGAACAGAGAAAATGGCCTCTGAAGAATGTCTTCAAATGGATTTTTTTTTTCTTGTATATTTTTATAGTGAGGACATTTAGTTGTTCTTCCATATTTCTGCTCTCCATGTTCTCTGAAAACTGCAGCGTCATTTTGCTCACACTGGTCCAGCTGTGGTGGTTTGAGGTAACTTCTACTACCTGCAGACATGGGCTGATTTGCACATTTCCCCCACTTATTAGTTTATGTCTGGCCGGGTTTGATGGACCATCATTCCTGCAGGTTGATTTTCACAGACGGCCTCTGATCACATTGAAAGAGGAAGGAATCAGGAGGACGGAAGCTCCTGTACCTGAGATACAGAAAATGACTCCCATCTCTGCAAATTATCCAGCGATGCAACGCTCCAGGCATGCAGGGACAGAGACACGCGTCACATGTGTGAAACTTTGGCTATTTTTATACCTTCCAGATATCCTCTCAGTCATTTTTGTCAAAACCTTAATTTTCTGTTCTTTGTCGAATTTTCTGGCCCCTTCACCGCGAAGGCCTTGGTAGAATCAAACAGCTTTTAGCACTCTAAAGAAAAGAATAATGCAGTGAACAGGAAGTGTTGTTGAGTCACAGCAGGAGGGGAGTAGAGCGAAGGAGGAAATCATTTCTTCCATTAATCAAAAACATCTCTGGAAAAGCAAACGGATGAACGTCAGTCTGCTGAAGGATGGGATTCACTGATACATGGCTGCAGGAAAAATGATGCGACTCCAACCACAAGCAGAACTTTAAAACAGAGACAATACTTTAGAATAGCAGATGGTGTAATCTAGCACATGCTAGGATAATGGATCATATCTGCAGCAATAAAGTGTTATCATTCAGTTCTCTGCAGATGAATCATTTCATTCTTTCCCAGTCAGCTCCCACTGCGAGCCACGCTGTCTGCTGTCTCACTTCTTCATGTCCTAGATAGCAGGAGGATGTGAAGAAGCTGGTGGGCTATGGGGACGTAGCCACGTAGCCATGTAGCCACGTAGCCACGTAGCCATGTAGCCACCAACACCCACAAACATTCAATGCAATGGAAACCTGGCAGCACACAGCAGCTTCAGGATGGACTAACCTTAACCTAAATCTAGATCCTGACTGAATCCAGACATCCTTCAGCATTACTGATGTCTTTGCAGGAAGGAAACAGATTTAATATACATTTCTCCTGGAAAGAAACTATAAAGAAAAAGTTACCCAAATGCAGTGAACCCCTGAAGCTGTCCGTTCTAAAACGCTAAACAAGCAAAGGTTTGAAGATCAGCACGTGTCACAGACTTCAGTATTTGATCCAGTTCTGGAAGGTGGGCTGTTCCTTTCCATCCTGTCAGAGTGGCTCCTGACCTCTGGACAGGAATCCTGGGAGGGATAACGGAACTGTTAGAGGAAGCTTCCTGTTTCCTCTTCCTACCTCCTTCCTCTCTGCCAGCTCCATCCAGACAGACCTGATCATAGAGACTGACGCTGACACACTTCAGCTTCAGAGTCCTTCCCCCATTAGCAGACCACAGCAGACAATAGCAGACAATAGCAGACAATAGCAGACAATAGCAGACCACAGCAGACAATAGCAGACCACAGCAGACTATAGCAGACCACAGCAGACTATAGCAGACCACAGCAGACTATAGCAGACAATAGCAGACAATAGCAGACCACAGCAGACTATAGCAGACCACAGCAGACAATAGCAGACAATCGCAGACAATAGCAGACAATCGCAGACAATAGCAGACAATCGCAGACAATAGCAGACCACAGCAGACAATCGCAGACAATAGCAGACCACAGCAGACAATCGCAGACAATAGCAGACCACAGCAGACAATAGCAGACAATAGCAGACCACAGCAGACTATAGCAGACCACAGCAGACAATAGCAGACAATAGCAGACTATAGCAGACCACAGCAGACAATAGCAGACAATCGCAGACAATAGCAGACAATCGCAGACAATAGCAGACAATCGCAGACAATAGCAGACCACAGCAGACAATCGCAGACAATAGCAGACCACAGAAGACAATCGCAGACAATAGCAGACCACAGCAGACAATCGCAGACAATAGCAGACCACAGAAGACAATCGCAGACAATAGCAGACCACAGCAGACTATAGCAGACCACAGCAGACAATAGCAGACCACAGCAGACAATAGCAGACAATCGCAGACAATAGCAGACCACAGCAGACAATCGCAGACAATCGCAGACAATAGCAGACCACAGCAGACAATCGCAGACAATAGCAGACAATCGCAGACAATAGCAGACCACAGCAGACAATAGCAGACCACAGAAGACAATCGCAGACAATAGCAGACAATCGCAGACAATAGCAGACCACAGAAGACAATCGCAGACAATAGCAGACCACAGCAGACTATAGCAGACCACAGCAGACAATAGCAGACCACAGCAGACAATAGCAGACAATCGCAGACAATAGCAGACCACAGCAGACAATCGCAGACAATCGCAGACAATAGCAGACCACAGCAGACAATCGCAGACAATAGCAGACCACAGCAGACAATCGCAGACAATAGCAGACCACAGCAGACAATCGCAGACAATAGCAGACCACAGCAGACAATAGCAGACCACAGCAGACTATAGCAGACCACAGCAGACTATAGCAGACCACAGCAGACTATAGCAGACAATAGCAGACAATAGCAGACCACAGCAGACTATAGCAGACCACAGCAGACAATAGCAGACAATCGCAGACAATAGCAGACAATCGCAGACAATAGCAGACCACAGCAGACAATCGCAGACAATAGCAGACCACAGCAGACAATCGCAGACAATAGCAGACCACAGCAGACAATAGCAGACCACAGCAGACAATCGCAGACAATAGCAGACCACAGCAGACTATAGCAGACCACAGCAGACAATAGCAGACCACAGCAGACAATAGCAGACAATCGCAGACAATAGCAGACCACAGCAGACAATCGCAGACAATCGCAGACAATAGCAGACCACAGCAGACAATCGCAGACAATAGCAGACCACAGCAGACAATCGCAGACAATAGCAGACCACAGCAGACAATAGCAGACAATCGCAGACAATAGCAGACCACAGCAGACAATCGCAGACAATAGCAGACCACAGCAGACAATCGCAGACAATAGCAGACCACAGCAGACAATCGCAGACAATAGCAGACCACAGCAGACTATAGCAGACCACAGCAGACAATAGCAGACCACAGCAGACAATAGCAGACAATCGCAGACAATAGCAGACCACAGCAGACAATCGCAGACAATAGCAGACCACAGCAGACAATCGCAGACAATAGCAGACCACAGCAGACAATCGCAGACAATAGCAGACCACAGCAGACAATCGCAGACAATAGCAGACCACAGCAGACTATAGCAGACCACAGCAGACAATAGCAGACCACAGCAGACAATAGCAGACAATCGCAGACAATAGCAGACCACAGCAGACAATCGCAGACAATAGCAGACCACAGCAGACAATCGCAGACAATAGCAGACCACAGCAGACAATAGCAGACCACAGCAGACAATCGCAGACAATAGCAGACCACAGCAGACAATCGCAGACAATAGCAGACCACAGCAGACAATCGCAGACAATCGCAGACAATAGCAGACCACAGCAGACAATAGCAGACCACAGCAGACCACAGTAGACCACAGCAGACCACAGCAGACCACAGCAGACCACAGGAGACCACAGCAGAACATAGCAGACCACAGCAGACCACAGTAGACCACAGCAGACCACAGTAGACCACAGTAGACCACAGGAGACCACAGCAGAACATAGCAGACCACAGCAGACCACAGTAGACCACAGCAGACCACAGTAGACCACAGCAGACCACAGTAGACCACAGCAGACCACAGCAGAACATAGCAGACCACAGCAGACCACAGTAGACCACAGCAGACCACAGCAGACCGCAGCAGACGACAGCAGACCACAGCAGACCGCAGCAGACCACTGCAGACCGCAGCAGACCACAGCAGACCACAGCAGACCGCAGCAGATCCCAGCAGACCACAGCAGACCACAGCAGACCATAGCAGACCACAGCAGACCGCAGCAGACCGCAGCAGACCAAAACAGACCAAAACAGACCACAGCAGACCACAGCAGACCGCAGCAGACCACAGCAGACCGCAGCAGACCACAGCAGACCACAGCAGACCGCAGCAGACCGCAGCAGACCACAGCAGACCGCAGCAGATCACAGCAGACCAAAACAGACCACAGCAGACCACAGCAGACCACAGCAGACCATAGCGGACCACAGCAGACCACAGCAGACCACAGCAGATCACAGCAGACCACAGCAGACCACAGCAGATCACAGCAGACCACAGCAGACCATAGCGGACCACAGCAGACCACAGCAGACCACAGCAGATCACAGCAGACCACAGCAGACCACAGCAGACCACAGCAGATCACAGCAGACCACAGCAGACCACAGCAGATCACAGCAGACCAAAACAGACCACAGCAGATCACAGCAGACCACAGCAGACCGCAGCAGACCACAGCAGACCATAGCGGACCACAGCAGACCACAGCAGACCACAGCAGATCACAGCAGACCACAGCAGACCAAAACAGACCACAGCAGACCACTGCAGACTATAGCAGACCAAAGCAGATCACAGATCTTAATGACTCGACCACTGAAGCTCGCCATGTTAGAGAGAAGCTGGAACTTGAATCTGCTTTTTCTTTCAATTTCTTCATTTTAAAGCCCAGCTCAGTAACCTGCTGATTCAGAATCAGGCCCTTTCAACAAAATGCCGACTGAGCGTTTAAGAAGAACAGAGCAGAAGCTGCAAAGAGCTGATCCAGATCAAAGCCAAGAGCCCGTATGAACCACAGCAGCGTCTATGAAACAAAAGATCCAGACTGATGAAAGAACAACACTACAAATAAACCTGGATGGTTGAAAACTGCTGGGAACATCCATGATACAACATCTCCAACGTCCTTCACCAAATAAAAGCAGGTTAGAAGCTGTAGAAGTTCCCAAACAGGAAAGGGTTAATTCCCAACAAAGGGTTCATTTAAGCCCCAAACAGAAGAGAAAGACTTTGGCTTCAAAATGGTTTCATTTCCACGGCCAAACGCTTGACCTCTATGACTGAACAGGTCTGAGTCTATGATGATGATGATGATGATGATGATGGTAACGGGCACAGCATGAGGCCGTCTGCATGGATCTGAGATCTCCTGCTTCACAGCAGAAGGTCTGAAATCCTGAACCCAGAGGAAGCATCAGTGGGTTCCTGCTGCAGACTGACTTTATGCAGCAAACACAACATTTCCATTTACAGTAAAACCTGCTGGTTGCAGTTAGAAAGGAACCAGCTTAGATCTATAGCAGTCAGAAGTTCAGTTTGAAGGACCATTTCTGGCCTGTTTTTTGGGTTCTGGTCTCCAGACTTTGCTGCATTAACATCAGAATCAGCATCAGGAGGATCTTTTTCATTTCTAACAAAACAAAACTATAAAAAAAAAAAAATCAGATTACTAAAATAAAGCTCCTTAGAAAAAAGAAAAGAAAATGTTGAGAATGATTTTTCATCTATTCTGATGTTCAAAGCTTAGAAACAATAAATAGAAAGCAGTTTTTCCTTCAGGGAGTAAATCTGTATAAAATGGGGACGGATCGGAGGATTCCTGGAACAGACTGAGCCTCTGCCAAGTTAGAGGTGGAAAACTTTCTGACCTTTTTCCTGGAAAACTCTCCTATCAGTCGGGCGTTCCAGAACATCGGGGTTTTTATTCCATTAAACGGCTGCATTTCAGTCGATATGTTTACTTGACAAAACAAAGGAGTCCATTAGTGCGACGGCTGAACGCGTCCCCGAGGCCGGCGAACGCGACACCTCCATGCAGTCAGCTCCTTCACTTACCTAGAAACGAAACACACAGAGAGAAACACATCGTTATTCTGCATTTTCTCTTTCATTATCCACAGAAGCGCTTCTTTCATTTCCTGATGGTTTTGTTGGTCAGCATTGATTGGCCAAAGCAGAGTTACTTTTCAATTAGAGGGAATTCTGCAGCTGTTTTAATAAATTGATCTCAGCTTCTCCAGCTCTGCTGCAGGAGTAGAACTTGATTGTATAAAGCAGAAGGCTGCAAGCTCCACGCTTCACTTAAGGTTAGACATTTATTACTAGATAAACCTGAAAGTGGAAATCCTCCCATTTGTCTCTGTCATATTAACGTGATAAAAGCTAAAACAATTCAGAGAAACACAAACAAACTCCTTCATTTGGAGAAGAGCGGAATAAACGGCCTTTTTCTTCTCCTTCAGCCAAATAAAGAAAAACCCAGAAACTGACGGAGGTCAGAAATAATCAGCAGCGTTTTCCAACCAATCAGAGGCTTTATCTTCAGGCATCAGGTCAGTCAATAACAGTCAATAAGAAGCAGCGTGAAAACAGACAGTAAAGCTAATGAAGAGCTGCCCCCCCCCCTCCATGAAGGTGACACTCCTAATCGCCATGTTTGCTGGACGCTGCTGTTAGACTTCATCAGTCTGCGTGTCGAGAATCCAGACGATTTCTAACCCCCCCCCACACACACACACTCTTTGACTGTTGACTATCTAGATAAAAAAATAACCAAGGCTTGACTTTTACTGCCCTTCCTCACCTGAGAATTGACTTGAGTCATGTGACTTGCCAAGTCCCTCAATCATTTTCAATCTGTTATCATTATTAGCAAATAAATGAGTAGATAATTCAACTCTATTCAGTTTATTTCTATAGCGCCAATTCAAAACACACATCATCTCACTTTCCAGTTCACCAGATCATCCAGTCAGATTGATTTAAAGTTTTCTATCTAAGGAAAACCAGCTGATTGCATCGACTCATTGACTCTTCAGCAATCCCTCACACTAAGCATGCTTGTAGCGACAGTGGAGAGGAAAAACTCCCTTTGAACAGGAAGAAACCTCCAGCAGAACCAGGCTCAGTGTGAGCGGCCATCTGCTGAGGCCCACTGGGGTTCAAGGAGACAGAAGCAGACATAGAAAAAGAAGCATAGATACAAAAGGCAACAGTCGACCAGCTCCACAGGCGGCCCCGTCCAGGAAACACACAGCCAGGCAGACGAGCTCCGAGCCAGCTCCCATGTCAGAGGATGAAGAGAGCACATCCAGTTAGTCACAGTCAGAGAATTAGGACTACACTGGAAAACAGGCCAAGCTCCAACATCTAGAAACAAAGGTGTTGATGGCAGCAGCACAGCTGATAATCATTGCTTTATTTTGCATGAGTGCTCCTGAACTGCAGGCTATCAGCAAACCTGGCAACCAGTCTTCCAGGCAGAGTACGGAAGGGAAAACCTGCATCTGATGAGTGACCAGTAAAGATGGACGCCACTCTGCCCGCAAAAAATCACAAAAACACAAAATAAAAAATAAGCTGCCTATAAAATCTTAATGTCAAAGTTGCTGATAGTGAAAGTTCTACATCGAATTTCATGCGGGGTTTTAGGACAGCGCATAAAGAAAGGTGAGCTTCCTGTTGATTCAGGTTTATTTTGCAAGATACTACTATACTAGTGTTATAATGTTAGCACCTCTGTTGCTAGTGATTTTTTTTAATCAGCTTAAATATAAACATTTATCTGAAATTGCAAATCTGGTGGCAAGAAGCTAGAGCTAACATTTGTAACCAGAACTGACTAGCTGTTAAATTGCTATGTATGCAAGCCTGTAATGAGGTTAGCTGCAGTCACGGTGCGTCTGCAGGTAGGAAACATATAGTCCCAGTTTTAATGTTTAAGCTTTGAATGCTTTGAATTGAATGCCATGAAATTACAAGCATCAGGATTCTTAAATGTAGAAGTTTGGTCGTGTTTCAGATTTTCCGGAGACATATTTAACGTGGATGTTTCCAAACCAAGATCCTGTGACTGTTTGTTCTCCTCATGCATGTCCCCAACACGCCTCCTCCTAATCTGATAAACCTCTGAGTTGGATTAGGGTAGGGCCTTTGCATCCATTAGAACTTTAACATTAAAGTTGTTGAAAGACAAACTAAAGTACTATTAAAAACCAAGATTATGCAGGAAGTTATTCAGACCTTAAATGATTTAAGGACAGGATGCAAAGAGTAACAGCTGCTATGCATTTTCCCTTTGCATACCTCAATCAATCTTTTAGAAATTAAGCTTGTCAGAGCGATGCACACAGCAACATTTAAACAGAGCATGCACGAGGAGAAATGGGCTCATGAACGAGGAGAAATGGGTTCGTGCACGAGGAGAAATGGGCGCGAGCACAAGGAGAAATGGGCTCATGCACGAGGAAAAATGGGCTCATGCACGAGGAAAAATGGGCTCATGCACGAGGAGAAATGGGCTCTAGCACAAGGAGAAATTGGGCTCATGCACGAGGAGAAATTGGCTAGAGCACAAGGAGAAATGGGCTTGTGCACGAGGAGAAATGGGTTCATGCACGAGGAGAAATGGGCTCGTGCACAAGGAGAAATGGGCTCATGCACGAGGAGAAATGGGCTCATGCACGAGGAGAAATGGGCTCAAGCACAAGGAGAAATGGGCTCATGCACGAGGAGAAATGGGCTTGTGCACGAGGAGAAATGGGCTCATGCACGAGGAGAAATGGGCTCATGCACGAGGAGAAATGGGCTCGTGCACAAGGAGAAATGGGCTCATGCACGAGGAGAAATTGGCTAGAGCACAAGGAGAAATGGGCTTGTGCACGAGGAGAAATGGGCTCATGCACGAGGAGAAATGGGCTCATGCACGAGGAGAAATGGGCTTGTGCACGAGGAGAAATGGGCTTGTGCACGAGGAGAAATGGGCTCATGCACGAGGAGAAATGGGCTCATGCACGAGGAGAAATGGGCTCAAGCACAAGGAGAAATGGGCTCATGCACAAGAAGAAATTGGCTAGAGCACAAGGAGAAATGGGCTTGTGCACGAGGAGAAATGGGCTCATGCACGAGGAGAAATGGGCTCATGCACGAGGAGAAATGGGCTCGTGCACAAGGAGAAATGGGCTTGTGCACGAGGAGAAATGGGCTCATGCACAAGGACAGAATGGGCTTGTGCACGAGGAGAAATGGGCTCGAGGCCAAGGAGAAATGGGCTCATGCACGAGGAGAAATGGGCTCGAGGCCAAGGAGAAATGGGCTCATGCACGAGGAGAAATGGGCTCATGCACGAGGAGAAATGGGCTCAAGCACAAGGAGAAATGGGCTCATGCACGAGGAGAAATGGGCTTGTGCACGAGGAGAAATGGGCTAATGCACGAGGAGAAATGGGCTCGTGCACGAGGAGAAATGGGCTCGAGCACAAGGAGAAATGGGTTCATGCACGAGGAGAAATGGGCTCATGCACGAGGAGAAATGGGCTCGTGCACAAGGAGAAATGGGCTCATGCACGAGGAGAAATTGGCTAGAGCACAAGGAGAAATGGGCTTGTGCACGAGGAGAAATGGGCTCATGCACGAGGAGAAATGGGCTCATGCACGAGGAGAAATGGGCTTGTGCACGAGGAGAAATGGGCTCATGCACGAGGAGAAATGGGCTCAAGCTCAAGGAGAAATGGGCTCATGCACGAGGAGAAATGGGCTTGTGCACGAGGAGAAATGGGCTAATGCACGAGGCGAAATGGGCTCGTGCACGAGGAGAAATGGGCTCGAGCACAAGGAGAAATGGGTTCATGCACGAGGAGAAATGGGCTCGTGCACAAGGAGAAATGGGCTCATGCACGAGGAAAAATGGGCTCATGCACGAGGAGAAATGGGCTCAAGCACAAGGAGAAATGGGCTCATGCACGAGGAGAAATGGGCTTGTGCACGAGGAGAAATGGGCTAATGCACGAGGAGAAATGGGCTCGTGCACGAGGAGAAATGGGCTCGAGCACAAGGAGAAATGGGTTCATGCACGAGGAGAAATGGGCTCGTGCACAAGGAGAAATGGGCTCGTGCACCAGGAGAAATGGGCTCTAGCACAAGGAGAAATGGGCTCGAGGCCAAGGAGAAATGGGCTCGAGGCCAAGGAGAAATGGGCTCGTGCACAAGGAGAAATGGGCTCGTGCACCAGGAGAAATGGGCTCTAGCACAAGGAGAAATGGGCTCGAGGCCAAGGAGAAATGGGCTCGAGGCCAAGGAGAAATGGGCTCGTGCACAAGGAGAAATGGGCTTGTGCATGAGGAGAAATGGGCTCGAGGCCAAGGAGAAATGGGCTCGTGCACAAGGAGAAATGGGCTCGTGCACCAGGAGAAATGGGCTCTAGCACAAGGAGAAATGGGCTCGAGGCCAAGGAGAAATGGGCTCGTGCACAAGGAGAAATGGGCTTGTGCATGAGGAGAAATGGGCTCGAGCACAAAGAGAAATGGGCTCGTGCACCAGGAGAAATGGGCTTGTGCACCAGGAGAAATGGGCTCGAGCACAAGGAGAAATGGGCTCGAGCACAAGGAGAAATGGGCTTGTGCACCAGGAGAAATGGGCTCGAGCACAAGGAGAAATGGGCTTGTGCACCAGTAGAAATGGGCTCATGCACGAGGAGAAATGGGTTTGTGCACAAGAAGTTATGGGCTTATGCATGAGGAGAAATGGGCTCGAGCACAAGGAGAAATGGGCTCATGCACAAGGAGAAATGGGCTTGTGCACGAGGAGAAATGGGCTTGGGCACCAGGAGAAATGGGCTCGAGCACAAGGAGAAATGGGCTCATGCACGAGGAGAAATGGGCTCGAGCACAAGGAGAAATGGGCTTGTGCACGAGGAGAAATTGGCTTGGGCACCAGGAGAAATGGGCTTGTGCACGAGGAGAAATGGGCTCGAGCACAAGGAGAAATGGGCTCGTGCACGAGGAGAAATGGGCTTGTGCACGAGGAGAAATGGGCTCGTGCACGAGGAGAAATGGGCTTGTGCACGAGGAGAAATGGGCTTGGGCACCAGGAGAAATGGGCTCGAGCACAAGGAGAAATGGGCTCGTGCACAAGGAGAAATGGGCTTGGGCACCAGGAGAAATGGGCTTGGGCACGAGGAGAAATGGGCTCGAGCACAAGGAGAAATGGGCTCGAGCACAAGGAGAAATGGGCTCGTGCACAAGGAGAAATGGGCTCGTGCACAAGGAGAAATGGGCTCGTGCACCAGGAGAAATGGGCTTGTGCACGAGGAGAAATGGGCTCATGCACGAGGAGAAATGGGCTCAAGCTCAAGGAGAAATGGGCTCATGCACGAGGAGAAATGGGCTTGTGCACGAGGAGAAATGGGCTAATGCACGAGGCGAAATGGGCTCGTGCACGAGGAGAAATGGGCTCGAGCACAAGGAGAAATGGGTTCATGCACGAGGAGAAATGGGCTCGTGCACAAGGAGAAATGGGCTCATGCACGAGGAAAAATGGGCTCATGCACGAGGAGAAATGGGCTCAAGCACAAGGAGAAATGGGCTCATGCACGAGGAGAAATGGGCTTGTGCACGAGGAGAAATGGGCTAATGCACGAGGAGAAATTGGCTCGTGCACGAGGAGAAATGGGCTCGAGCACAAGGAGAAATGGGTTCATGCACGAGGAGAAATGGGCTCGTGCACAAGGAGAAATGGGCTCGTGCACCAGGAGAAATGGGCTCTAGCACAAGGAGAAATGGGCTCGAGGCCAAGGAGAAATGGGCTCGAGGCCAAGGAGAAATGGGCTCGTGCACAAGGAGAAATGGGCTCGTGCACCAGGAGAAATGGGCTCTAGCACAAGGAGAAATGGGCTCGAGGCCAAGGAGAAATGGGCTTGTGCACGAGGAGAAATGGGCTTGGGCACCAGGAGAAATGGGCTCGAGCACAAGGAGAAATGGGCTCATGCACGAGGAGAAATGGGCTCGAGCACAAGGAGAAATGGGCTTGTGCAGGAGGAGAAATTGGCTTGGGCACCAGGAGAAATGGGCTTGTGCACGAGGAGAAATGGGCTCGAGCACAAGGAGAAATGGGCTCGTGCACGAGGAGAAATGGGCTTGTGCACGAGGAGAAATGGGCTCGTGCACGAGGAGAAATGGGCTTGTGCACGAGGAGAAATGGGCTTGGGCACCAGGAGAAATGGGCTCGAGCACAAGGAGAAATGGGCTCGTGCACAAGGAGAAATGGGCTTGGGCACCAGGAGAAATGGGCTTGGGCACGAGGAGAAATGGGCTCGAGCACAAGGAGAAATGGGCTCGAGCACAAGGAGAAATGGGCTCGTGCACAAGGAGAAATGGGCTCGTGCACAAGGAGAAATGGGCTCGTGCACCAGGAGAAATGGGCTTGTGCACGAGGAGAAATGGGCTCATGCACGAGGAGAAATGGGCTCAAGCTCAAGGAGAAATGGGCTCATGCACGAGGAGAAATGGGCTTGTGCACGAGGAGAAATGGGCTAATGCACGAGGAGAAATGGGCTCAAGCACAAGGAGAAATGGGCTCATGCACGAGGAGAAATGGGCTTGTGCACGAGGAGAAATGGGCTAATGCACGAGGAGAAATTGGCTCGTGCACGAGGAGAAATGGGCTCGAGCACAAGGAGAAATGGGTTCATGCACGAGGAGAAATGGGCTCGTGCACAAGGAGAAATGGGCTCGTGCACCAGGAGAAATGGGCTCTAGCACAAGGAGAAATGGGCTCGAGGCCAAGGAGAAATGGGCTCGAGGCCAAGGAGAAATGGGCTCGTGCACAAGGAGAAATGGGCTCGTGCACCAGGAGAAATGGGCTCTAGCACAAGGAGAAATGGGCTCGAGGCCAAGGAGAAATGGGCTTGTGCACGAGGAGAAATGGGCTTGGGCACCAGGAGAAATGGGCTCGAGCACAAGGAGAAATGGGCTCATGCACGAGGAGAAATGGGCTCGAGCACAAGGAGAAATGGGCTTGTGCACGAGGAGAAATTGGCTTGGGCACCAGGAGAAATGGGCTTGTGCACGAGGAGAAATGGGCTCGAGCACAAGGAGAAATGGGCTCGTGCACGAGGAGAAATGGGCTTGTGCACGAGGAGAAATGGGCTCGTGCACGAGGAGAAATGGGCTTGTGCACGAGGAGAAATGGGCTTGGGCACCAGGAGAAATGGGCTCGAGCACAAGGAGAAATGGGCTCGTGCACAAGGAGAAATGGGCTTGGGCACCAGGAGAAATGGGCTTGGGCACGAGGAGAAATGGGCTCGAGCACAAGGAGAAATGGGCTCGAGCACAAGGAGAAATGGGCTCGTGCACAAGGAGAAATGGGCTCGTGCACAAGGAGAAATGGGCTCGTGCACCAGGAGAAATGGGCTTGTGCACGAGGAGAAATGGGGCTCATGCACGAGGAGAAATGGGCTCAAGCTCAAGGAGAAATGGGCTCATGCACGAGGAGAAATGGGCTTGTGCACGAGGAGAAATGGGCTAATGCACGAGGCGAAATGGGCTCGTGCACGAGGAGAAATGGGCTCGAGCACAAGGAGAAATGGGTTCATGCACGAGGAGAAATGGGCTCGTGCACAAGGAGAAATGGGCTCATGCACGAGGAAAAATGGGCTCTTGCACTAGGAGAAATGGGCTCTAGCACAAGGAGAAATGGGCTCATGCACGAGGAGAAATGGGCTTGTGCACGAGGAGAAATGGGCTAATGCACGAGGAGAAATTGGCTCGTGCACGAGGAGAAATGGGCTCGAGCACAAGGAGAAATGGGTTCATGCACGAGGAGAAATGGGCTCGTGCACAAGGAGAAATGGGCTCGTGCACCAGGAGAAATGGGCTCTAGCACAAGGAGAAATGGGCTCGAGGCCAAGGAGAAATGGGCTCGAGGCCAAGGAGAAATGGGCTCGTGCACAAGGAGAAATGGGCTCGTGCACCAGGAGAAATGGGCTCTAGCACAAGGAGAAATGGGCTCGAGGCCAAGGAGAAATGGGCTCGAGGCCAAGGAGAAATGGGCTCGTGCACAAGGAGAAATGGGCTTGTGCATGAGGAGAAATGGGCTCGAGGCCAAGGAGAAATGGGCTCGTGCACAAGGAGAAATGGGCTCGTGCACCAGGAGAAATGGGCTCTAGCACAAGGAGAAATGGGCTCGAGGCCAAGGAGAAATGGGCTCGTGCACAAGGAGAAATGGGCTTGTGCATGAGGAGAAATGGGCTCGAGCACAAAGAGAAATGGGCTCGTGCACCAGGAGAAATGGGCTTGTGCACCAGGAGAAATGGGCTCGAGCACAAGGAGAAATGGGCTCGAGCACAAGGAGAAATGGGCTTGTGCACCAGGAGAAATGGGCTCGAGCACAAGGAGAAATGGGCTTGTGCACCAGTAGAAATGGGCTCATGCACGAGGAGAAATGGGTTTGTGCACAAGAAGTTATGGGCTTATGCATGAGGAGAAATGGGCTCGAGCACAAGGAGAAATGGGCTCATGCACAAGGAGAAATGGGCTTGTGCACGAGGAGAAATGGGCTTGGGCACCAGGAGAAATGGGCTCGAGCACAAGGAGAAATGGGCTCATGCACGAGGAGAAATGGGCTCGAGCACAAGGAGAAATGGGCTTGTGCACGAGGAGAAATTGGCTTGGGCACCAGGAGAAATGGGCTTGTGCACGAGGAGAAATGGGCTCGAGCACAAGGAGAAATGGGCTCGTGCACGAGGAGAAATGGGCTTGTGCACGAGGAGAAATGGGCTCGTGCACGAGGAGAAATGGGCTTGTGCACGAGGAGAAATGGGCTTGGGCACCAGGAGAAATGGGCTCGAGCACAAGGAGAAATGGGCTCGTGCACAAGGAGAAATGGGCTTGGGCACCAGGAGAAATGGGCTTGGGCACGAGGAGAAATGGGCTCGAGCACAAGGAGAAATGGGCTCGAGCACAAGGAGAAATGGGCTCGTGCACAAGGAGAAATGGGCTCGTGCACAAGGAGAAATGGGCTCGTGCACCAGGAGAAATGGGCTTGGGCACCAGGAGAAATGGGCTTGGGCACAAGGAGAAATTGGCTCGAGCACAAGGAGAAATGGGCTCGTGCACAAGGAGAAATGGGCTCGTGCACAAGGAGAAATGGGCTCGTGCACAAGGAGAAATGGGCTCGTGCACCAGGAGAAATGGGCTTGGGCACCAGGAGAAATGGGCTTGGGCACAAGGAGAAATTGGCTCGAGCACAAGGAGAAATGGGCTCGAGCACAAGGAGAAATGGGCTCGTGCACAAGGAGAAATGGGCTTGTGCACGAGGAGAAATGGGCTCGTGCACAAGGAGAAATGGGCTCGTGCACCAGGAGTAATGGGCTCGTGCACGAGGAGAAATGGGCTCGAGCACAAGGAGAAATGGGCCCGTGCACCAGGAGAAATGGGCTCGTGCACGAGGAGAAATGGGCCCGTGCACAAGGAGAAATGGGCTCGTGCACGAGGAGAAATGGGCTTGTGCACGAGGAGAAATGGGCTCGTGCACAAGGAGAAATGGGCTCGTGCACCAGGAGAAATGGGCTTGTGCACCAGTAGAAATGGGCTCGTGCACAAGGAGAAATGGGCTTGGGCACAAGGAGAAATGGGCTCATGCACGAGGAGAAATGGGCCCGTGCATGCCCTCGCACACGTTTAATACAGGGGTAGAGGGTTCATCTGAGCTGATCGCTGCTGATGAAGGAACCCATCCAACGGATTCCATCCAAGAGCTGGACTCATTCCACTGCTGATATTTAAAGGACCTGGTTTATATCTGGGTATATATCTAAATATTTGGATATATATATAAATATTTATATTTAGACACCAGCTGCTGCCTCTGGAGGCTGAAAAGAAGATATCCTCTGTCTGCCATCAGCTGCAGGTTCCTGTCTGTTAGCCAGTGGCTAAACGCTTAGCATCAACCACCCTGATGATGAGGATGATGATGATGAGGATGATGACGATGATGATAAGAACGAAAATGATCATAAGGATAAAGTGTAGGGTTGGCCTCCGGTCTCCAGCATCTAAACTTTCAGCCATCTTGGGAGGGTGCTGCCCAATCAGCACCCTGGACAGGTCACCAGGGCAACCAATGGTAAATGGTAACTGGCCTGTACTTATATAGCGCCTTTATTCAAGTCAGGAGACGTGACCAAAGAGCTTTACACTACATTCATTCACCCATTCACTCACACACTCATGGTGGCAAGCTACATTGTAGCCACAGCTGCCTTGGGGCTCACTGAAAGAAGCGGGGCTGCCGTACACTGGGGCCACCGGGCCCTCTGACCACCATCAGTAGACAATGCAGGTGAAGTGTCTTGCCCAAGGACACAACGACAATGAAAGTTGGAGCCGGGGCTTGAACCGTAAAGCCTTTGATTTCAGGGCAAACTCCTACATCCAACACCACTGTCTCCCCGAAACCAGAAATAATGAACCAGATCCTGATCCACTAAACGTCTCCATCTCACCTTTACTACACCCATCAGATGACCCCCCCACCTCCATCCTAACCCCTACCTCCTCCTGGAGCTGAGCAGCCAGCATCACTGCAGACTGTCATTCAACAAGTCTATTTCTCTTCATGTATTTTGCTGTGAGAACAATCTGAGGTCCAGAATTCTCCAAACAGGCTTTGCAGAGCGGCCATGTTGTCCAATGAAGCTCGAAAACATGATGGAAGCAGACCTCCTCTGATGGTCTGATGGTCCTGCCGAGGCCCCCCTGATGGTTATGGTCCCCGCCGAGGCCCCCCTCTGAGGGGGTGATGGTCCTGCCCAGGCCCCCCTCTATGGCTGAGGGCCTGCCGAGGCCCCCCCTCTGATGGTCTGTGGTCCCGCCGAGGGCCCCCTCTGATGGGCTATGGTCCCCCGCCGAGGGCCTCCTCGATGGTCTGATGGTCCTGCCGAGGCCTCCCCTGATGGGCTGATGGTCCCCCGGGCCCCTCTGATGGGCTGATGGGCCTCCCAGGTCCTATGATGGTTGATGGTCTGCCGAGGCCTCCCTGATGGTTTGATGGGCCTGCCGAGGCCTCCTCGATGGGCTATGGCCTGCCAGGCCCCCCTCGTGGTCTGATGGTCCTGCCGAGCCTCCTCTGATGGGTTTATGGGCCCGCCCAGGGCCCCCTCTGATGTCTATGGTCCTGCCGAGGCCCCTCGTGGGTTTTTTGGCCTGCCGAGGCCTCCTCTGATGGTCTGAGGTCCTGCCGAGGCCTCCTTGATGGTCTGATGGTCCTGCGAGGGCCCCCTTGATGGTTTGATGGTCCCGCAGGCCTCCTCTGATGGGCTGTGGGCCTGCTGAGGCCCCCTCTGTGGGGTTTTGGGGGCCGCCCAGGGGCCTCCTCTGATGGGTTTATGGTCCTGCCCAGGCCTCCCCTGATGGTCCCGCCCCAGGCCCCCCTCTGTAGTCATGTCCTGCCGAGGGTCCTCTGATGGTCCTGCCGAGGCCTCCTCTGATGTCTGATGGTCCTGCCGAGGCCCCCCCTTTATGGTCCTGCTGAGGCCTCCTCTGATGGTCTGATGGTCCGAAAGCCCCTTATGGGCTGAGGTCCGCCCAGGCCTCCTCCCGAGGTCTGATGGTCCTGCCGGGCCTCCTCTGTGTCTGATGGCCCCAAGGGCCCCCTCTGATGGGCCTTCTGAGGCCTCCCTGGGTTATGGTCCCGAAGAGGGCCCCCTTGATGGTCTGATGGTCCTGCGGGGCCTCCTCTGATGGGCTGATGGGGCCTGAAGAGGCCTCCTCTGATGGTCTGATGGTCCTCCCAGGGCCCCCTCGATGGTCGATAGTCCCCCGAGGCCTCCCTCTGTTGGGCTGATGGCCTGCCCAGGCCCCTCTGATGGGCCTGCCCGGGCCCTCCTCTGATGGTCCTGCCCGGGGCCCCCTCTGATAGTCCTCCAGGGGCCCCCTCTGATGGTCTGAGTCTCCAGGGGGCCCCCTCTATAGTCTGATGGGCCTGCCGAGGCCTCCTCTGATCCTCCGAGGCCTCCTCTATATCCTGCCGAGGCCTCCCTGATAGTCTAGGGGCCTGCCCAGCCTCCTCTGAGGTCCTGCTGAGGGCCCCCTCTGATGGTCAAAGGGCCTGAAAGGCCTCCTCTTATGGTCCTGCCCCGGGCCTCCTCTGATAGTCCTGCCAGGGGTCCCCTGAAGTCCCCGCCGAGGCCTCCCTTAGTCCTCCGAGGCCTCCCCTGATAGTTGAGGTCCCGAGGCCCCCCTGATGGTCCTGCCCAGCCTCCTCTGATGGGTTTATGGTCCTGCCCAGGCCTCCTCTGATTGGGCCTGCCGAGGGGTCCTCTGTAGCCTGGAGGCCTCCTCTGATGGGCTGACCTGCGGGCCCCCCTCTGAAAGGTCCTGCAGACCTCCTCTGATGGCCCGCTGAGGCCTCCTCGATGGTTGATGGGCCTCCGAGGCCTCCCCTGATGGCCTGCCCAGGGCCCCCTCTGATAGTCCTGCCAGGCCTCCCCTGTGGTCTGATGGTCCTGCCAGGGGCCCCCTCTATGGCCTGCAGAGGCCCCCTCTGGGTCCTGCTGAGGCCCCTCTGATGGGCCTGCTGAGGCCTCCTCTGATGGTCCTGCCGAGGCCTCCTCTGATGGTCCTGCCGAGGCCTCCTCTGATAGTCCTGCCGAGGCCTCCTCTGATAGTCCTGCCGAGGCCTCCTCTGATAGTCTGATGGTCCTGCCGAGGCCTCCTCTGATGGTCCTGCCGAGGCCTCCTCTGATAGTCCTGCCGAGGCCTCCTCTGGTAGTCTGATGGTCCTGCCGAGGCCTCCTCTGATGGTCCTGCTGAGGCCTCCTCTGATGGTCTGATGGTCCTGAAGAGGCCTCCTCTGATGGTCTGATGGTCCTGCCGAGGCCTCCTCTGATGGTCCTGCCGAGGCCTCCTCTGATAGTCCTGCCGAGGCCTCCTCTGATAGTCTGATGGTCCTGCCGAGGCCTCCTCTGATAGTCCCGCCGAGGCCTCCTCTGATGGTCTGATGGTCCTGCCGAGGCCTCCTCTGATGGTCCTGCTGAGGCCTCCTCTGATGTTCCTGCTGAGGCCTCCTCTGATGGTCCTGCCGAGGCCTCCTCTGATGGTCCTGCCGAGGCCTCCTCTGATAGTCCTGCCGAGGCCTCCTCTGATGGTCCTGCCGAGGCCTCCTCTGATAGTCCTGCCGAGGCCTCCTCTGATAGTCTGATGGTCCTGCCGAGGCCTCCTCTGATGGTCTGATGGTCCTGCCGAGGCCTCCTCTGATGGTCTGATGGTCCTGCCGAGGCCTCCTCTGATGGTCTGATGGTCCTGCCGAGGCCTCCTCTGATGGTCTGATGGTCCTGCCGAGGCCTCCTCTGATGTTCCTGCCGAGGCCTCCTCTGATGGTCTGATGGTCCTGCTGAGGCCTCCTCTGATGGTCCTGCTGAGGCCTCCTCTGATGGTCCTGCTGAGGCCTCCTCTGATGTTCCTGCCGAGGCCTCCTCTGATGGTCCTGCTGAGGCCTCCTCTGATAGTCCTGCCGAGGCCTCCTCTGATGGTCCTGCCGAGGCCTCCTCTGATGGTCCTGCCGAGGCCTCCTCTGATGGTCCTGCTGAGGCCTCCTCTGATGTTCCTGCCGAGGCCTCCTCTGATAGTCCTGCCGAGGCCTCCTCTGATGGTCCTGCCGAGGCCTCCTCGGATGGTCCTGCCGAGGCCTCCTCTGATGGTCCTGCCGAGGCCTCCTCTGATGGTCTGATGGTCCTGCCGAGGCCTCCTCTGATGGTCCTGCCGAGGCCTCCTCTGATAGTCCTGCCGAGGCCTCCTCTGATGGTCCTGCCGAGGCCTCCTCTGATGGTCCTGCCGAGGCCTCCTCTGATGGTCCTGCCGAGGCCTCCTCTGATGTTCCTGCCGAGGCCTCCTCTGATAGTCCTGCCGAGGCCTCCTCTGATGTTCCTGCTGAGGCCTCCTCTGATGGTCCTGCCGAGGCCTCCTCTGATGGTCCTGCCGAGGCCTCCTCTGATAGTCCTGCCGAGGCCTCCTCTGATAGTCTGATGGTCCTGCCGAGGCCTCCTCTGATAGTCCTGCCGAGGCCTCCTCTGATAGTCTGATGGTCCTGCCGAGGCCTCCTCTGATGGTCTGATGGTCCTGCCGAGGCCTCCTCTGATGGTCTGATGGTCCTGCCGAGGCCTCCTCTGATGGTCTGATGGTCCTGCCGAGGCCTCCTCTGATGGTCCTGCCGAGGCCTCCTCTGATGGTCCTGCCGAGGCCTCCTCTGATGGTCCTGCCGAGGCCTCCTCTGATGGTCCTGCCGAGGCCTCCTCTGATGGTCCTGCTGAGGCCTCCTCTGATGTTCCTGCCGAGGCCTCCTCTGATAGTCCTGCCGAGGCCTCCTCTGATAGTCCTGCCGAGGCCTCCTCTGATGGTCCTGCTGAGGCCTCCTCTGATGTTCCTGCCGAGGCCTCCTCTGATAGTCCTGCCGAGGCCTCCTCTGATGTTCCTGCCGAGGCCTCCTCTGATGGTCCTGCCGAGGCCTCCTCTGATGGTCCTGCCGAGGCCTCCTCTGATAGTCCTGCCGAGGCCTCCTCTGATGGTCCTGCCGAGGCCTCCTCTGATGGTCCTGCCGAGGCCTCCTCTGATGGTCCTGCCGAGGCCTCCACTGATGGTCCTGCCGAGGCCTCCTCTGATAGTCTGATGGTCCTGCCGAGGCCTCCTCTGATGGTCCTGCTGAGGCCTCCTCTGATGTTCCTGCCGAGGCCTCCTCTGATGGTCCTGCCGAGGCCTCCTCTGATGGTCCTGCCGAGGCCTCCTCTGATAGTCTGATAGTCCTGCCGAGGCCTCCTCTGATGGTCCTGCTGAGGCCTCCTCTGATGTTCCTGCCGAGGCCTCCTCTGATAGTCCTGCCGAGGCCTCCTCTGATGTTCCTGCCGAGGCCTCCTCTGATGGTCCTGCCGAGGCCTCCTCTGATGTTCCTGCCGAGGCCTCCTCTGATAGTCCTGCCGAGGCCTCCTCTGATGGTCCTGCCGAGGCCTCCTCTGATGGTCCTGCCGAGGCCTCCTCTGATGGTCCTGCCGAGGCCTCCTCTGATGGTCCTGCCGAGGCCTCCTCTGATAGTCTGATGGTCCTGCCGAGGCCTCCTCTGATAGTCCTGCCGAGGCCTCCTCTGATGTTCCTGCTGAGGCCTCCTCTGATGGTCCTGCCGAGGCCTCCTCTGATGGTCCTGCCGAGGCCTCCTCTGATAGTCCTGCCGAGGCCTCCTCTGATGGTCCTGCCGAGGCCTCCTCTGATGGTCCTGCCGAGGCCTCCTCTGATAGTCCTGCCGAGGCCTCCTCTGATAGTCTGATGGTCCTGCCGAGGCCTCCTCTGATGGTCCTGCCGAGGCCTCCTCTGATAGTCTGATGGTCCTGCCGAGGCCTCCTCTGATGGTCCTGCCGAGGCCTCCTCTGATGGTCCTGCCGAGGCCTCCTCTGATGGTCCTGCTGAGGCCTCCTCTGATGGTCCTGCTGAGGCCTCCTCTGATGGTCCTGCCGAGGCCTCCTCTGATAGTCCTGCCGAGGCCTCCTCTGATAGTCTGATGGTCCTGCCGAGGCCTCCTCTGATAGTCTGATGGTCCTGCCGAGGCCTCCTCTGATAGTCCTGCCGAGGCCTCCTCTGATGGTCCTGCTGAGGCCTCCTCTGATGGTCCTGCTGAGGCCTCCTCTGATGGTCCTGCCGAGGCCTCCTCTGATGGTCCTGCCGAGGCCTCCTCTGATAGTCCTGCCGAGGCCTCCTCTGATGGTCCTGCCGAGGCCTCCTCTGATGGTCCTGCCGAGGCCTCCTCTGATAGTCCTGCCGAGGCCTCCTCTGATGGTCCTGCTGAGGCCTCCTCTGATGGTCCTGCTGAGGCCTCCTCTGATGGTCCTGCCGAGGCCTCCTCTGATAGTCTGATGGTCCTGCCGAGGCCTCCTCTGATAGTCCTGCCGAGGCCTCCTCTGATGGTCCTGCTGAGGCCTCCTCTGATGGTCCTGCTGAGGCCTCCTCTGATGGTCCTGCCGAGGCCTCCTCTGATGGTCCTGCCGAGGCCTCCTCTGATAGTCCTGCCGAGGCCTCCTCTGATGGTCCTGCCGAGGCCTCCTCTGATGGTCCTGCCGAGGCCTCCTCTGATAGTCCTGCCGAGGCCTCCTCTGATGGTCCTGCTGAGGCCTCCTCTGATGGTCCTGCTGAGGCCTCCTCTGATGGTCCTGCCGAGGCCTCCTCTGATGGTCCTGCCGAGGCCTCCTCTGATAGTCCTGCCGAGGCCTCCTCTGATGGTCCTGCCGAGGCCTCCTCTGATGGTCCTGCCGAGGCCTCCTCTGATAGTCCTGCCGAGGCCTCCTCTGATGGTCCTGCTGAGGCCTCCTCTGATGGTCCTGCTGAGGCCTCCTCTGATGGTCCTGCCGAGGCCTCCTCTGATGGTCCTGCCGAGGCCTCCTCTGATAGTCCTGCCGAGGCCTCCTCTGATGGTCCTGCCGAGGCCTCCTCTGATGGTCCTGCCGAGGCCTCCTCTGATAGTCCTGCCGAGGCCTCCTCTGATAGTCTGATGGTCCTGCCGAGGCCTCCTCTGATGGTCCTGCCGAGGCCTCCTCTGATAGTCTGATGGTCCTGCCGAGGCCTCCTCTGATGGTCCTGCCGAGGCCTCCTCTGATGGTCCTGCCGAGGCCTCCTCTGATGGTCCTGCTGAGGCCTCCTCTGATGGTCCTGCTGAGGCCTCCTCTGATGGTCCTGCCGAGGCCTCCTCTGATAGTCCTGCCGAGGCCTCCTCTGATAGTCTGATGGTCCTGCCGAGGCCTCCTCTGATAGTCTGATGGTCCTGCCGAGGCCTCCTCTGATAGTCCTGCCGAGGCCTCCT